>NC_074669.1:38836455-39025684 GCF_029448725.1 Salvelinus fontinalis | reverse complement strand
TATACTGTCCCCCCCCCCATTCCTCTCTCCACCTGCTGTTACTAGACTATTATACTGTCCCCCCCCCCATTCCTCTCTCCACCTGCTGTTACTAGACTATTATACTGTCCCCCCCCCCCATTCCTCTCTCCACCTGCTGTTACTAGACTATTATACTGTCCCCCCCCCCATTCCTCTCTCCACCTGCTGTTACTAGACTATTATACTGTCCCCCCCCCCATTCCTCTCTCCACCTGCTGTTACTAGACTATTATACTGTCCCCCCCCCCATTCCTCTCTCCACCTGCTGTTACTAGACTATTATACTGTCCCCCCCCCCATTCCTCTCTCCACCTGCTGTTACTAGACTATTATACTGTCCCCCCCCCCATTCCTCTCTCCACCTGCTGTTACTAGACTATTATACTGTCCCCCCCCCCATTCCTCTCTCCACCTGCTGTTACTAGACTATTATACTGTCCCCCCCCCCATTCCTCTCTCCACCTGCTGTTACTAGACTATTATACTGTCCCCCCCCCCATTCCTCTCTCCACCTGCTGTTACTAGACTATTATACTGTCCCCCCCCCCATTCCTCTCTCCACCTGCTGTTACTAGACTATTATACTGCCCCCCCCCCCATTCCTCTCTCCACCTGCTGTTACTAGACTATTATACTGTCCCCCCCCCCATTCCTCTCTCCACCTGCTGTTACTAGACTATTATACTGTCCCCCCCCCATTCCTCTCTCCACCTGCTGTTACTAGACTATTATACTGTCCCCCCCCCCATTCCTCTCTCCACCTGCTGTTACTAGACTATTATACTGCCCCCCCCCCATTCCTCTCTCCACCTGCTGTTACTAGACTATTATACTGTCCCCCCCCCCCATTCCTCTCTCCACCTGCTGTTACTAGACTATTATACTGTCCCCCCCCCCATTCCTCTCTCCACCTGCTGTTACTAGACTATTATACTGCCCCCCCCCCCCATTCCTCTCTCCACCTGCTGTTACTAGACTATTATACTGTCCCCCCCCCCCATTCCTCTCTCCACCTGCTGTTACTAGACTATTATACTGTCCCCCCCCCCCATTCCTCTCTCCACCTGCTGTTACTAGACTATTATACTGTCCCCCCCCCCATTCCTCTCTCCACCTGCTGTTACTAGACTATTATACTGTCCCCCCCCCCATTCCTCTCTCCACCTGCTGTTACTAGACTATTATACTGTCCCCCCCCCCATTCCTCTCTCCACCTGCTGTTACTAGACTATTATACTGTCCCCCCCCCCATTCCTCTCTCCACCTGCTGTTACTAGACTATTATACTGCCCCCCCCCCCCATTCCTCTCTCCACCTGCTGTTACTAGACTATTATACTGCCCCCCCCCCATTCCTCTCTCCACCTGCTGTTACTAGACTATTATACTGTCCCCCCCCCCATTCCTCTCTCCACCTGCTGTTACTAGACTATTATACTGTCCCCCCCCCCCATTCCTCTCTCCACCTGCTGTTACTAGACTATTATACTGTCCCCCCCCCCATTCCTCTCTCCACCTGCTGTTACTAGACTATTATACTGTCCCCCCCCCCATTCCTCTCTCCACCTGCTGTTACTAGACTATTATACTGTCCCCCCCCCCATTCCTCTCTCCACCTGCTGTTACTAGACTATTATACTGTCCCCCCCCCCATTCCTCTCTCCACCTGCTGTTACTAGACTATTATACTGTCCCCCCCCCCATTCCTCTCTCCACCTGCTGTTACTAGACTATTATACTGTCCCCCCCCCCCATTCCTCTCTCCACCTGCTGTTACTAGACTATTATACTGTCCCCCCCCCCATTCCTCTCTCCACCTGCTGTTACTAGACTATTATACTGTCCCCCCCCCCATTCCTCTCTCCACCTGCTGTTACTAGACTATTATACTGTCCCCCCCCCCATTCCTCTCTCCACCTGCTGTTACTAGACTATTATACTGTCCCCCCCCCCCATTCCTCTCTCCACCTGCTGTTACTAGACTATTATACTGTCCCCCCCCCCATTCCTCTCTCCACCTGCTGTTACTAGACTATTATACTGTCCCCCCCCCCATTCCTCTCTCCACCTGCTGTTACTAGACTATTATACTGTCCCCCCCCCCATTCCTCTCTCCACCTGCTGTTACTAGACTATTATACTGCCCCCCCCCCATTCCTCTCTCCACCTGCTGTTACTAGACTATTATACTGTCCCCCCCCCCATTCCTCTCTCCACCTGCTGTTACTAGACTATTATACTGTCCCCCCCCCCATTCCTCTCTCCACCTGCTGTTACTAGACTATTATACTGTCCCCCCCCCCATTCCTCTCTCCACCTGCTGTTACTAGACTATTATACTGTCCCCCCCCCCATTCCTCTCTCCACCTGCTGTTACTAGACTATTATACTGTCCCCCCCCCATTCCTCTCTCCACCTGCTGTTACTAGACTATTATACTGTCCCCCCCCCCATTCCTCTCTCCACCTGCTGTTACTAGACTATTATACTGTCCCCCCCCCCCATTCCTCTCTCCACCTGCTGTTACTAGACTATTATACTGTCCCCCCCCCCCATTCCTCTCTCCACCTGCTGTTACTAGACTATTATACTGTCCCCCCCCCCATTCCTCTCTCCACCTGCTGTTACTAGACTATTATACTGTCCCCCCCCCCATTCCTCTCTCCACCTGCTGTTACTAGACTATTATACTGTCCCCCCCCCCATTCCTCTCTCCACCTGCTGTTACTAGACTATTATACTGTCCCCCCCCCCATTCCTCTCTCCACCTGCTGTTACTAGACTATTATACTGTCCCCCCCCCCCATTCCTCTCTCCACCTGCTGTTACTAGACTATTATACTGTCCCCCCCCCCATTCCTCTCTCCACCTGCTGTTACTAGACTATTATACTGTCCCCCCCCCCATTCCTCTCTCCACCTGCTGTTACTAGACTATTATACTGTCCCCCCCCCCATTCCTCTCTCCACCTGCTGTTACTAGACTATTATACTGTCCCCCCCCCCATTCCTCTCTCCACCTGCTGTTACTAGACTATTATACTGTCCCCCCCCCCATTCCTCTCTCCACCTGCTGTTACTAGACTATTATACTGTCCCCCCCCCCCATTCCTCTCTCCACCTGCTGTTACTAGACTATTATACTGTCCCCCCCCCCATTCCTCTCTCCACCTGCTGTTACTAGACTATTATACTGTCCCCCCCCCCATTCCTCTCTCCACCTGCTGTTACTAGACTATTATACTGTCCCCCCCCCCATTCCTCTCTCCACCTGCTGTTACTAGACTATTATACTGTCCCCCCCCCCCATTCCTCTCTCCACCTGCTGTTACTAGACTATTATACTGTCCCCCCCCCCATTCCTCTCTCCACCTGCTGTTACTAGACTATTATACTGTCCCCCCCCCCCATTCCTCTCTCCACCTGCTGTTACTAGACTATTATACTGTCCCCCCCCCCATTCCTCTCTCCACCTGCTGTTACTAGACTATTATACTGTCCCCCCCCCCATTCCTCTCTCCACCTGCTGTTACTAGACTATTATACTGTCCCCCCCCCCCATTCCTCTCTCCACCTGCTGTTACTAGACTATTATACTGCCCCCCCCCCCATTCCTCTCTCCACCTGCTGTTACTAGACTATTATACTGTCCCCCCCCCCATTCCTCTCTCCACCTGCTGTTACTAGACTATTATACTGTCCCCCCCCCCATTCCTCTCTCCACCTGCTGTTACTAGACTATTATACTGTCCCCCCCCCCCATTCCTCTCTCCACCTGCTGTTACTAGACTATTATACTGTCCCCCCCCCCATTCCTCTCTCCACCTGCTGTTACTAGACTATTATACTGTCCCCCCCCCCCATTCCTCTCTCCACCTGCTGTTACTAGACTATTATACTGTCCCCCCCCCCATTCCTCTCTCCACCTGCTGTTACTAGACTATTATACTGTCCCCCCCCCCATTCCTCTCTCCACCTGCTGTTACTAGACTATTATACTGTCCCCCCCCCCATTCCTCTCTCCACCTGCTGTTACTAGACTATTATACTGTCCCCCCCCCCATTCCTCTCTCCACCTGCTGTTACTAGACTATTATACTGTCCCCCCCCCCATTCCTCTCTCCACCTGCTGTTACTAGACTATTATACTGTCCCCCCCCCCCATTCCTCTCTCCACCTGCTGTTACTAGACTATTATACTGTCCCCCCCCCCATTCCTCTCTCCACCTGCTGTTACTAGACTATTATACTGTCCCCCCCCCCCATTCCTCTCTCCACCTGCTGTTACTAGACTATTATACTGTCCCCCCCCCCATTCCTCTCTCCACCTGCTGTTACTAGACTATTATACTGTCCCCCCCCCCCATTCCTCTCTCCACCTGCTGTTACTAGACTATTATACTGTCCCCCCCCCCCATTCCTCTCTCCACCTGCTGTTACTAGACTATTATACTGTCCCCCCCCCCATTCCTCTCTCCACCTGCTGTTACTAGACTATTATACTGTCCCCCCCCCCATTCCTCTCTCCACCTGCTGTTACTAGACTATTATACTGTCCCCCCCCCCCATTCCTCTCTCCACCTGCTGTTACTAGACTATTATACTGTCCCCCCCCCCATTCCTCTCTCCACCTGCTGTTACTAGACTATTATACTGTCCCCCCCCCCCATTCCTCTCTCCACCTGCTGTTACTAGACTATTATACTGTCCCCCCCCCCCATTCCTCTCTCCACCTGCTGTTACTAGACTATTATACTGTCCCCCCCCCCATTCCTCTCTCCACCTGCTGTTACTAGACTATTATACTGTCCCCCCCCCCCATTCCTCTCTCCACCTGCTGTTACTAGACTATTATACTGTCCCCCCCCCCCATTCCTCTCTCCACCTGCTGTTACTAGACTATTATACTGTCCCCCCCCCCATTCCTCTCTCCACCTGCTGTTACTAGACTATTATACTGTCCCCCCCCCCATTCCTCTCTCCACCTGCTGTTACTAGACTATTATACTGTCCCCCCCCCCATTCCTCTCTCCACCTGCTGTTACTAGACTATTATACTGTCCCCCCCCCCCATTCCTCTCTCCACCTGCTGTTACTAGACTATTATACTGCCCCCCCCCCATTCCTCTCTCCACCTGCTGTTACTAGACTATTATACTGTCCCCCCCCCCATTCCTCTCTCCACCTGCTGTTACTAGACTATTATACTGTCCCCCCCCCCCATTCCTCTCTCCACCTGCTGTTACTAGACTATTATACTGTCCCCCCCCCCATTCCTCTCTCCACCTGCTGTTACTAGACTATTATACTGTCCCCCCCCCCATTCCTCTCTCCACCTGCTGTTACTAGACTATTATACTGTCCCCCCCCCCATTCCTCTCTCCACCTGCTGTTACTAGACTATTATACTGTCCCCCCCCCCCATTCCTCTCTCCACCTGCTGTTACTAGACTATTATACTGTCCCCCCCCCCATTCCTCTCTCCACCTGCTGTTACTAGACTATTATACTGTCCCCCCCCCCATTCCTCTCTCCACCTGCTGTTACTAGACTATTATACTGTCCCCCCCCCCCATTCCTCTCTCCACCTGCTGTTACTAGACTATTATACTGTCCCCCCCCCCATTCCTCTCTCCACCTGCTGTTACTAGACTATTATACTGTCCCCCCCCCCCATTCCTCTCTCCACCTGCTGTTACTAGACTATTATACTGTCCCCCCCCCCCATTCCTCTCTCCACCTGCTGTTACTAGACTATTATACTGTCCCCCCCCCCATTCCTCTCTCCACCTGCTGTTACTAGACTATTATACTGTCCCCCCCCCCATTCCTCTCTCCACCTGCTGTTACTAGACTATTATACTGTCCCCCCCCCCATTCCTCTCTCCACCTGCTGTTACTAGACTATTATACTGTCCCCCCCCCCATTCCTCTCTCCACCTGCTGTTACTAGACTATTATACTGCCCCCCCCCCCATTCCTCTCTCCACCTGCTGTTACTAGACTATTATACTGTCCCCCCCCCCCATTCCTCTCTCCACCTGCTGTTACTAGACTATTATACTGTCCCCCCCCCCCATTCCTCTCTCCACCTGCTGTTACTAGACTATTATACTGTCCCCCCCCCCCATTCCTCTCTCCACCTGCTGTTACTAGACTATTATACTGTCCCCCCCCCCATTCCTCTCTCCACCTGCTGTTACTAGACTATTATACTGTCCCCCCCCCCCATTCCTCTCTCCACCTGCTGTTACTAGACTATTATACTGTCCCCCCCCCCATTCCTCTCTCCACCTGCTGTTACTAGACTATTATACTGTCCCCCCCCCCCATTCCTCTCTCCACCTGCTGTTACTAGACTATTATACTGTCCCCCCCCCCATTCCTCTCTCCACCTGCTGTTACTAGACTATTATACTGTCCCCCCCCCCATTCCTCTCTCCACCTGCTGTTACTAGACTATTATACTGTCCCCCCCCCCATTCCTCTCTCCACCTGCTGTTACTAGACTATTATACTGTCCCCCCCCCCATTCCTCTCTCCACCTGCTGTTACTAGACTATTATACTGTCCCCCCCCCCATTCCTCTCTCCACCTGCTGTTACTAGACTATTATACTGTCCCCCCCCCCATTCCTCTCTCCACCTGCTGTTACTAGACTATTATACTGTCCCCCCCCCCCATTCCTCTCTCCACCTGCTGTTACTAGACTATTATACTGTCCCCCCCCCCATTCCTCTCTCCACCTGCTGTTACTAGACTATTATACTGTCCCCCCCCCCCATTCCTCTCTCCACCTGCTGTTACTAGACTATTATACTGTCCCCCCCCCCCATTCCTCTCTCCACCTGCTGTTACTAGACTATTATACTGTCCCCCCCCCCATTCCTCTCTCCACCTGCTGTTACTAGACTATTATACTGTCCCCCCCCCCATTCCTCTCTCCACCTGCTGTTACTAGACTATTATACTGTCCCCCCCCCCATTCCTCTCTCCACCTGCTGTTACTAGACTATTATACTGTCCCCCCCCCCATTCCTCTCTCCACCTGCTGTTACTAGACTATTATACTGTCCCCCCCCCCATTCCTCTCTCCACCTGCTGTTACTAGACTATTATACTGCCCCCCCCCCATTCCTCTCTCCACCTGCTGTTACTAGACTATTATACTGCCCCCCCCCCATTCCTCTCTCCACCTGCTGTTACTAGACTATTATACTGTCCCCCCCCCCCATTCCTCTCTCCACCTGCTGTTACTAGACTATTATACTGTCCCCCCCCCATTCCTCTCTCCACCTGCTGTTACTAGACTATTATACTGTCCCCCCCCCCATTCCTCTCTCCACCTGCTGTTACTAGACTATTATACTGTCCCCCCCCCCATTCCTCTCTCCACCTGCTGTTACTAGACTATTATACTGTCCCCCCCCCCATTCCTCTCTCCACCTGCTGTTACTAGACTATTATACTGTCCCCCCCCCCATTCCTCTCTCCACCTGCTGTTACTAGACTATTATACTGTCCCCCCCCCCATTCCTCTCTCCACCTGCTGTTACTAGACTATTATACTGTCCCCCCCCCCATTCCTCTCTCCACCTGCTGTTACTAGACTATTATACTGTCCCCCCCCCCATTCCTCTCTCCACCTGCTGTTACTAGACTATTATACTGTCCCCCCCCCATTCCTCTCTCCACCTGCTGTTACTAGACTATTATACTGTCCCCCCCCCCATTCCTCTCTCCACCTGCTGTTACTAGACTATTATACTGTCCCCCCCCCCATTCCTCTCTCCACCTGCTGTTACTAGACTATTATACTGTCCCCCCCCCCATTCCTCTCTCCACCTGCTGTTACTAGACTATTATACTGTCCCCCCCCCCCATTCCTCTCTCCACCTGCTGTTACTAGACTATTATACTGTCCCCCCCCCCATTCCTCTCTCCACCTGCTGTTACTAGACTATTATACTGTCCCCCCCCCCATTCCTCTCTCCACCTGCTGTTACTAGACTATTATACTGTCCCCCCCCCCATTCCTCTCTCCACCTGCTGTTACTAGACTATTATACTGTCCCCCCCCCCCATTCCTCTCTCCACCTGCTGTTACTAGACTATTATACTGTCCCCCCCCCCCATTCCTCTCTCCACCTGCTGTTACTAGACTATTATACTGTCCCCCCCCCCATTCCTCTCTCCACCTGCTGTTACTAGACTATTATACTGTCCCCCCCCCCCATTCCTCTCTCCACCTGCTGTTACTAGACTATTATACTGTCCCCCCCCCCCATTCCTCTCTCCACCTGCTGTTACTAGACTATTATACTGTCCCCCCCCCATTCCTCTCTCCACCTGCTGTTACTATACTATTATACTGTCCCCCCCCCCCATTCCTCTCTCCACCTGCTGTTACTAGACTATTATACTGTCCCCCCCCCCATTCCTCTCTCCACCTGCTGTTACTAGACTATTATACTGTCCCCCCCCCCATTCCTCTCTCCACCTGCTGTTACTAGACTATTATACTGTCCCCCCCCCCATTCCTCTCTCCACCTGCTGTTACTAGACTATTATACTGTCCCCCCCCCCCCATTCCTCTCTCCACCTGCTGTTACTAGACTATTATACTGTCCCCCCCCCCATTCCTCTCTCCACCTGCTGTTACTAGACTATTATACTGTCCCCCCCCCCATTCCTCTCTCCACCTGCTGTTACTAGACTATTATACTGTCCCCCCCCCCATTCCTCTCTCCACCTGCTGTTACTAGACTATTATACTGTCCCCCCCCCATTCCTCTCTCCACCTGCTGTTACTAGACTATTATACTGTCCCCCCCCCCCATTCCTCTCTCCACCTGCTGTTACTAGACTATTATACTGTCCCCCCCCCCATTCCTCTCTCCACCTGCTGTTACTAGACTATTATACTGTCCCCCCCCCCATTCCTCTCTCCACCTGCTGTTACTAGACTATTATACTGTCCCCCCCCCCATTCCTCTCTCCACCTGCTGTTACTAGACTATTATACTGTCCCCCCCCCCCCATTCCTCTCTCCACCTGCTGTTACTAGACTATTATACTGTCCCCCCCCCCCATTCCTCTCTCCACCTGCTGTTACTAGACTATTATACTGTCCCCCCCCCCATTCCTCTCTCCACCTGCTGTTACTAGACTATTATACTGTCCCCCCCCCCCCATTCCTCTCTCCACCTGCTGTTACTAGACTATTATACTGTCCCCCCCCATTCCTCTCTCCACCTGCTGTTACTAGACTATTATACTGTCCCCCCCCCATTCCTCTCTCCACCTGCTGTTACTAGACTATTATACTGTCCCCCCCCCCCATTCCTCTCTCCACCTGCTGTTACTAGACTATTATACTGTCCCCCCCCCCATTCCTCTCTCCACCTGCTGTTACTAGACTATTATACTGTCCCCCCCCCCATTCCTCTCTCCACCTGCTGTTACTAGACTATTATACTGTCCCCCCCCCCCATTCCTCTCTCCACCTGCTGTTACTAGACTATTATACTGTCCCCCCCCCCATTCCTCTCTCCACCTGCTGTTACTAGACTATTATACTGTCCCCCCCCCCATTCCTCTCTCCACCTGCTGTTACTAGACTATTATACTGTCCCCCCCCCCATTCCTCTCTCCACCTGCTGTTACTAGACTATTATACTGTCCCCCCCCCCATTCCTCTCTCCACCTGCTGTTACTAGACTATTATACTGTCCCCCCCCCATTCCTCTCTCCACCTGCTGTTACTAGACTATTATACTGTCCCCCCCCATTCCTCTCTCCACCTGCTGTTACTAGACTATTATACTGTCCCCCCCCCATTCCTCTCTCCACCTGCTGTTACTAGACTATTATACTGCCCCCCCCCCCATTCCTCTCTCCACCTGCTGTTACTAGACTATTATACTGTCCCCCCCCCCATTCCTCTCTCCACCTGCTGTTACTAGACTATTATACTGTCCCCCCCCCCCATTCCTCTCTCCACCTGCTGTTACTAGACTATTATACTGTCCCCCCCCCCATTCCTCTCTCCACCTGCTGTTACTAGACTATTATACTGTCCCCCCCCCCCATTCCTCTCTCCACCTGCTGTTACTAGACTATTATACTGTCCCCCCCCCATTCCTCTCTCCACCTGCTGTTACTAGACTATTATACTGTCCCTCCCCCCATTCCTCTCTCCACCTGCTGTTACTAGACTATTATACTGCCCCCCCCCCATTCCTCTCTCCACCTGCTGTTACTAGACTATTATACTGTCCCCCCCCCCATTCCTCTCTCCACCTGCTGTTACTAGACTATTATACTGTCCCCCCCCCCATTCCTCTCTCCACCTGCTGTTACTAGACTATTATACTGTCCCCCCCCCCATTCCTCTCTCCACCTGCTGTTACTAGACTATTATACTGTCCCCCCCCCCCATTCCTCTCTCCACCTGCTGTTACTAGACTATTATACTGTCCCCCCCCCCCATTCCTCTCTCCACCTGCTGTTACTTGACTATTATACTGTCCCCCCCCCCATTCCTCTCTCCACCTGCTGTTACTAGACTATTATACTGTCCCCCCCCCCCCCCATTCCTCTCTCCACCTGCTGTTACTAGACTATTATACTGCCCCCCCCCCATTCCTCTCTCCACCTGCTGTTACTAGACTATTATACTGCCCCCCCCCATTCCTCTCTCCACCTGCTGTTACTAGACTATTATACTGTCCCCCCCCCCCCATTCCTCTCTCCACCTGCTGTTACTAGACTATTATACTGTCCCCCCCCCCCATTCCTCTCTCCACCTGCTGTTACTAGACTATTATACTGTCCCCCCCCCCCATTCCTCTCTCCACCTGCTGTTACTAGACTATTATACTGCCCCCCCCCCATTCCTCTCTCCACCTGCTGTTACTAGACTATTATACTGTCCCCCCCCCCCATTCCTCTCTCCACCTGCTGTTACTAGACTATTATACTGTCCCCCCCCCCATTCCTCTCTCCACCTGCTGTTACTAGACTATTATACTGTCCCCCCCCCCCATTCCTCTCTCCACCTGCTGTTACTAGACTATTATACTGTCCCCCCCCCCCATTCCTCTCTCCACCTGCTGTTACTAGACTATTATACTGTCCCCCCCCCCCATTCCTCTCTCCACCTGCTGTTACTAGACTATTATACTGTCCCCCCCCCCCATTCCTCTCTCCACCTGCTGTTACTAGACTATTATACTGCCCCCCCCCCATTCCTCTCTCCACCTGCTGTTACTAGACTATTATACTGTCCCCCCCCCCCATTCCTCTCTCCACCTGCTGTTACTAGACTATTATACTGTCCCCCCCCCCATTCCTCTCTCCACCTGCTGTTACTAGACTATTATACTGTCCCCCCCCCCATTCCTCTCTCCACCTGCTGTTACTAGACTATTATACTGCCCCCCCCCCCATTCCTCTCTCCACCTGCTGTTACTAGACTATTATACTGTCCCCCCCCCCCATTCCTCTCTCCACCTGCTGTTACTAGACTATTATACTGTCCCCCCCCCCATTCCTCTCTCCACCTGCTGTTACTAGACTATTATACTGCCCCCCCCCATTCCTCTCTCCACCTGCTGTTACTAGACTATTATACTGTCCCCCCCCCCATTCCTCTCTCCACCTGCTGTTACTAGACTATTATACTGTCCCCCCCCCCATTCCTCTCTCCACCTGCTGTTACTAGACTATTATACTGTCCCCCCCCCCATTCCTCTCTCCACCTGCTGTTACTAGACTATTATACTGTCCCCCCCCCCCCCATTCCTCTCTCCACCTGCTGTTACTAGACTATTATACTGCCCCCCCCCCCCATTCCTCTCTCCACCTGCTGTTACTAGACTATTATACTGTCCCCCCCCCCCCCATTCCTCTCTCCACCTGCTGTTACTAGACTATTATACTGTCCCCCCCCCCCCATTCCTCTCTCCACCTGCTGTTACTAGACTATTATACTGTCCCCCCCCCATTCCTCTCTCCACCTGCTGTTACTAGACTATTATACTGTCCCCCCCATTCCCCCCCATCCACAAAACACATGTAAATGTGGGACTATAAATTGTCCCTTCCTGTATTATACTGATGCTAAAATGTGTATTCTATTCTACTGATACATTTACTTTATGTTTGTATTCTTATTTTATTCATTCTTATTGTTGCATTGTTGAGAAGGAACTTGTCATGAAGCATTTTGTTGGACGGTGTACATCAATTCTGTCCTGTACATACGGCTAATTCAACTAGAAACTTCTATGCTTCGTCAGGACAGAATTGCCTCAGAGGAGGGGTCACTTTGTTAACAACAACCGGTGAGCGATCTTAGTTAAAAAAATAACATTGAGGCTATATACAGGAGGTACTGGTACTGAGTTAATGTGCAGGGGTACAGGTTAGTTGAGGTAATTGAGGTAATATGTATATATAGGTAGGGGTATTCATAGATAATAAACAGTGAGTAACAGCAATGAAAAAAAATGAAAATAGTCATAGCCATTTGATGAATTGTTCAGTAGTCTGGCTTGGGGGGTAGAAGCTGTAAGAGGTGCTGCTCCTAGTGGCCGGTGACATTAATGCAGGACAACTGAAATCCATTTTACTTCATTTCTACCACCATGTCAGAGGGGAAAAGCTCTATATCACCTTCACACACAGAGACTAGTACAAAGATCTCAAGAGATATAGATATATATAGATATAGATATTATATAGATATAGATATTATATAGATATAGATATTGTATAGATATATATAGATATTATATAGATATAGATATTATATAGATATTATATAGATATAGATATAGATATTATATAGATATATATATACATATACACATACCCACACACACCCACCCACCCACCTACTAACTAAACAAACAGGGGTTGTGCAGGAAGGTAGTCTGCAGTAAGGTAGTCTGCAGAAAGGTAGTCTGCAGTAAGGTAGTCTGCAGGTAGGTAGTCTACAGGTAGGTAGTCTACAGGTAGGTAGTCTGCAGGTAGTTAGTCTACAGGTAGGTAGTCTGCAGGTAGGTAGTCTGCAGGTACAGTAGGTAGTCTGCAGGAAGGTAGCCTGCAGGTAGGTAGTCTGCAGGAAGGTAGTCTACAGGTAGGTAGTCTGCAGGTAGTTAGTCTACAGGTAGGTAGTCTGCAGGTAGGTAGTCTGCAGGTAGGTAGTCTGCAGGTAGGTAGTCTGCAGGTAGGTAGTTTGCAGGAAGGTAGTCTGCAGGTAGGTAGCCTGCAGGTAGGTAGTCTGCAGGTAGGTAGCCTGCAGGTAGGTAGTCTGCAGGTAGGTAGTCTGCAGGTAGGTAGTCTGCAGGTGGGTAGTCTGCAGGTACAGTGGGTAGTCTGCATGTAGGTAGTCTGCAGGTAGGTAGTCTGCAGGAAGGTAGTCTGCAGGAAGGTAGTCTGCAGGAAGGTAGTCTGCAGTAAGGTAGTCTGCAGGAAGGTAGTCTGCAGGTAGGTAGTCTGCAGGTAGGTAGTCTGCAGGAAGGTAGTCTGCAGGAAGGTAGTCTGCAGGAAGGTAGTTTACAGGTAGGTAGTCTGCAGGTAGGTAGTCTGCAGGAAGGTAGTCTGCAGGAAGGTAGTCTGCAGGAAGGTAGTCTGCAGGTAGGTAGTCTGCAGGTAGGTAGTCTGCAGGAAGGTAGTCTGCAGGTAGGTAGTCTGCAGGTAGGTAGTCTGCAGTAAGGTAGTCTGCAGTAAGGTAGTCTGCAGTAAGGTAGTCTGCAGGTAGGTAGTCTGCAGGTAGGTAGTCTGCAGGTAGGTAGTCTGCAGTAAGGTAGTCTGCAGTAAGGTAGTCTGCAGGAAGGTAGTCTGCAGGAAGGTAGTCTGCAGGTAGGTAGTCTGCAGGTAGGTAGTCTGCAGGTAGGTAGTCTGCAGGTAGGTAGTCTGCAGGTAGGTAGTCTGCAGGTAGGTAGTCTGCAGGTAGGTAGTCTGCAGGTAGGTAGTCTGCAGGTAGGTAGTCTGCAGGTAGGTAGTCTGCAGTAAGGTAGTCTGCAGGTAGGTAGTCTGCAGGTAGGTAGTCTGCAGGTAGGTAGTCTGCAGGAAGGTAGTCTGCAGGAAGGTAGTCTGCAGGTAGGTAGTCTGCAGGAAGGTAGTCTACAGGTAGGTAGTCTGCAGGTAGGTAGTCTGCAGGTAGGTCGTCTGCAGGAAGGTAGTCTGCAGGTAGTTAGTCTGCAGGTAGGTAGTCTGCAGGTAGGTAGTCTGCAGGAAGGTAGTCTGCAGGAAGGTAGTCTGCAGGTAGGTAGTCTGCAGGTAGGTAGTCTGCAGTAAGGTAGTCTGCAGTAAGGTAGTCTGCAGGTAGGTAGTCTGCAGGTAGGTAGTCTGCAGGAAGGTAGTCTGCAGGTACAGTAGGTAGTCTGCAGGAAGGTAGTCTGCAGGTAGTTAGTCTGCAGGAAGGTAGTCTGCAGGAAGGTAGTCTACAGGAAGGTAGTCTGCAGGAAGGTAGTCTGCAGGTAGGTAGTCTGCAGGTAGGTAGTCTGCAGGTAGGTAGTCTGCAGGTAGGTAGTCTGCAGGTAGGTAGTCTGCAGGTAGGTAGTCTGCAGGTAGGTAGTCTGCAGGTAGGTAGTCTGCAGGTAGGTAGTCTTCAGGTAGGTAGTCTGCAGGTAGGTAGTCTGCAGGTAGGTAGTCTGCAGGTAGGTAGTCTGCAGGTAGGTAGTCTGCAGGTAGTTAGTCTGCAGGAAGGTAGTCTGCAGGTAGGTAGTCTGCAGGTAGGTAGTCTGCAGGTAGGTAGTCTGCAGGTAGGTAGTCTGCAGGTAGGTAGTCTGCAGGTAGGTAGTCTGCAGGTAGGTAGTCTGCAGGTAGGTAGTCTGCAGGTAGGTAGTCTGCAGGTACAGTAGTTAGTCTGCAGGAAGGTAGTCTGCAGGTAGGTAGCTTGCAGCTTGGTAGTCTGCAGGAAGGTAGTCTGCAGGTAGGTAGTCTGCAGGTAGGTAGTCTGCAGGTAGGTAGTCTGCAGGTACAGTAGTTAGTCTGCAGGAAGGTAGTCTGTAGGTAGGTAGCATGCAGCTTGGTAGTCTGCAGGAAGGTAGTCTGCAGCTTGGTAGCCTGCAGGAAGGTAGCCTGCAGGTACAGTAGGTCGTCTGCAGGTACAGTAGGTCGTCTGCTCATCCATAAAGGAGGCTAATAGATGTTGACAACATGGGTGGAGTTCAGAGGCTGATTCCCTTTGGCTCGCTGGGTAATCAGCTTAGGTGTCTGGCGTGGTAACCAGCTAGCTCTAGATCTGTTCCCTGGTAAACAACTTGATTGGAGTGGTAACCAGCTAGCTCTAGATCTGCTCCCTGGTAAACAACTTGATTGGAGTGGTAACCAGCTAGCTCTAGATCTGCTCCCTGGTAAACAACTTGATTGGAGTGGTAACCAGCTAGCTCTGGATCTGCTCCCTGGTAAACAACTTGATTGGAGTGGTAACCAGCTAGCTCTAGATCTGCTCCCTGGTAAACAACTTGATTGATTCTGATCTAGTCAACAAAACGAAGTTGATATTTTTTTGTAGTGTGTGTGAAAATGCACTGGATCACGTTGCATTGTGTGTGTGTGTGTGTGTGTGTGTATGCGCGCGCCCCCAGCCCCCCTACCTTAGAGATGAGTTCGTCGTGGTTGGCCAGGTGTGCCCGACAGTGTATACAGCTGTAGGTGCGATGACACGAGGGCAGGTATGCCTGGAACGTCTTCGACTTGGTCATCTTCACCATGTCACATGGGCGGGGCTCTGGGCTGTGAGTGGCTGATGTGCCGGGGGCTGCGGCGTCCGGGCTAGCGGCGGACGAGCAGCAGCTCTGCTGAACTTGTTGACAGAAGAAGCACTGGAAGATGCACGCAAAAGCCGTCGTTGTTGAGGGGTGGGTGTGTGGCGGCAGGCTCCACACAGCAACCACGAGGAAACTACACCTGGAGAGGAAGACAGGAAGACTATTAAGACAGTTAGGAGAGGAGAGAGGAGTGGGTGTTCACACCAAATACTATTTGAGGCAATGTAAACTTCTCACCCATTGGGAATGTGATGAAAGAAATAAAAGCTGAAATAAATAATTCTCTCTACTATTATTCTGACATTTCACAATCTTAAAATAAAGTGGTGATCCTAACTGACCTAAGACAGGGAATTTCTACTAAGATTAAATATCAGGAATTGTGAAAAACTCAGTTTAAATGTATTTGGCTAAGGGGTATGTAAACTTCCGACTTCAACTGATCAGTCACTGTGGGGACGACGTCCTCGATGCCATTGGAAGAATCCCGGAACATATTCTAGTCTGTGATAGCAAAACAGTCCTGTAGCTTAGCATCTGCTTCATCTGACCACTTCATCTGACCAGGAATCAGGGGGATAGAATTATGGTCAGATTTGCCAAATGGAGGACGAGGGAGAGCTTTGTACGCATCCCTGTGTGTGGAGTAAAGGTGGTCTAGAATTGTTTTCCCTCTGGTTGCACATTTAACATGCTGATAACAGTGAAGACATCACAACTATGAAATAACACATATGCTATCATGTAGTAACCAAGAAAGTGTTAAACAAAACAAAATATATTTTAGATTCTTCAAAGTCACACTTTGCTTTGATGACAGCTTTGCACACTCTTGGCATTCTCTCAACCAGCTTCACCTGGAATGCTTTTCCAAAAGTCTTGAAGGAGTTCCCACATATGCTGAGCACTTGTTGGCTGCTTTTGGCTGCAACTCATCACAAACCATCTCATGTCCTGTTGAAAAACAAATGATAGTCCCACTAAGCCCAAACCAGACGGGGTGGCATATCGCTGCAGAATGCTGTGGTAGCCATGCTGAGTAATTGTGCCTTGAATTCTAAATAAATCACTGACAGTGTCACCAGCAAAGCACCATCACACCTCCTCCTCCATGCTTCACGGTGGAACCACATATGCGGAGATCATCTGTTCACCTACTTTGCGTCTCACAAAGACACGGTGGTTGTATACCAACCCTACCTTGTCACAACACAACTGATTGGCTCAAATGCATGAAGAAGGAAAGGAATTCCACAAATTAACTTTTAACAAGGCACACCTGTTAATTGAAATGCATTCCAGGTGACGACATCATGAAGCTGGTTGAGAGAATGCCAAGAGTGTGCAAAGCTGTCATCAAGGCAAAGGGAGGCTACTTTGAATAATCTCAAATATAAAATATATTTTTATTTATTTAACACTTTTTTGGTTACTATATGATTCCATATGTGTTATTTCATTGTTTTGATGTCTTCACCTATTATTTTACAAGGTAGGAAATAGTAAAAATAAAGAAAAACCCTAAAATGAGTAGGTGTCTCCAAACATTTGACTGGTACTGTATGTCACGCAGCGAGAGTTGAGTGGAGATTGATTGGTCAGTCAGTCCTCCTGATGAATCCTCCCCAGCTAGCTACTTTATGCGTGTGACTAGACAATTCAGCGAGAATTTCAAACTTGTCTGACGAAATTGAGATTTGGGAGTTTTCAGAATCATTCAGTTTTATCTGACTAAAAAAGCTATGTAGCTGTCACTCACCCTGATATTGACTCCACTATCTAACTACTTCCCTCTCTTTACTGGCCTGATATTGACTCCACTATCTAGCTACTTCCCTCTCCTTACTGGCCTGATATTGACTCCACTATCTAACTACTCCCCTCTCCTTACTGGCCTGATATTGACTCCACTATCTAACTACTTCCCTCTCCTTACTGGCCTGATATTGACTCCACTATCTAACTACTTCCCTCTCTTTTCTGGCCTGATATTGACTCCACTATCTAACTACTTCCCTCTCCTTACTGGCCTGATATTGACTCCACTATCTAACTACTTCCCTCTCCTTTCTGGCCTGATATTGACTCCACTATCTAACTACTTCCCTCTCCTTACTGGCCTGATATTGACTCCACTATCTAACTACTTCCCTCTCCTTACTGACCTGATATTGACTCCACTATCTAACTACTTCCCTCTCCTTACTGGCCTGATATTGACTCCACTATCTAACTACTTCCCTCTCTTTACTGGCCTGATATTGACTCCACTATCTAACTACTTCCCTCTCCTTACTGGCCTGATATTGACTCCACTATCTAACTACTTCCCTCTCCTTTCTGGCCTGATATTGACTCCACTATCTAACTACATCCCTCTCCTTACTGGCCTGATATTGACTCCACTATCTAGCTACTTCCCTCTCCTTACTGGCCTGATATTGACTCCACTATCTAACTACTCCCCTCTCCTTACTGGCCTGATATTGACTCCACTATCTAACTACTTCCCTCTCCTTACTGACCTGATATTGACTCCACTATCTAACTACTTCCCTCTCCTTACTGGCCTGATATTGACTCCACTATCTAACTACTTCCCTCTCCTTACTGGCCTGATATTGACTCCACTATCTAACTACTTCCCTCTCCTTACTGACCTGATATTGACTCCACTATCTAACTACTTCCCTCTCCTTACTGGCCTGATATTGACTCCACTATCTAACTACTTCCCTCTCCTTACTGACCTGATATTGACTCCACTATCTAACTACTTCCCTCTCCTTACTGGCCTGATATTGACTCCACTATCTAACTACTTCCCTCTCCTTACTGGCCTGATATTGACTCCACTATCTAACTACTTCCCTCTCCTTACTGACCTGATATTGACTCCACTATCTAACTACTTCCCTCTCCTTACTGGCCTGATATTGACTCCACTATCTAGCTACTTCCCTCTCCTTACTGGCCTGATATTGACTCCACTATCTAACTACTTCCCTCGCCTTACTGGCCTGATATTGACTCCACTATCTAGCTACTTCCCTCTCCTTACTGGCCTGATATTGACTCCACTAACTACTTCCCTCGCCTTACTGGCCTGATATTGACTCCACTATCTAACTACTTCCCTCTCTTTACTGGCCTGATATTGACTCCACTATCTAGCTACTCCCCTCTCCTTACTGGCCTGATATTGACTCCACTATCCAGCTACTTCCCTCTCCTTACTGGCCTGATTTTGATTCCACTATCTAGCTACTCCCCTCTCCTTACTGGCCTGATATTGACTCCACTATCCAACTACTTCCCTCTCCTTACTGGCCTGATATTGACTCCACTATCTAACTACTTCCCTCTCCTTACTGGCCTGATATTGACTCCACTATCCAACTACTTCCCTCTCCTTACTGGCCTGATATTGACTCCACTATCTAACTACTTCCCTCTCCTTACTGGCCTGATATTGACTTCCCTCTCCTTATTGACTCCACTATCCAGCTACTTCCCGCTCCTTATTGACTCCACTATCTAACTACTTCCCTCTCCTTTCTGGCCTGATATTGACTCCACTATCTAACTACTTCCCTCTCCTTTCTGGCCTGATATTGACTCCACTATCTAACTACTTCCCTCTCCTTTCTGGCCTGATATTGACTCCACTATCTAACTACTTCCCTCTCCTTTCTGGCCTGATATTGACTCCACTATCTAACTACTTCCCTCTCCTTTCTGGCCTGATATTGACTCCACTATCTAACTACTTCCCTCCAAGTTACTGCAGGACAGCAGTGGGCGTCAATCGGGACTCGGGTGCGAAGGAAGGACGTGACAACTCTCCTCGTTGAGTAGTATTACCGCATCACGGTGACATCACGGTGACATCACGGTGGCATCACGGTGACATCACGGTGACATCCAGATGGTTACTACCAACAGTACAAGGTTCCTCTCATGTAGGCTGCTTTCCTACTGGAAATATACATCAGTGGAATGGAACAAATTTGCTACGTTAGCTACCGCCAGCGACATGATGCAGCCGCCCGGTGGGAAGCACCTCTAAACAGGACCGTTGTATTGGTCATTCACACTGGCTTGTCGTTAGCTGGCATGTCAAGGTGACATCCAGATGCTAGATGGTGACCAAATACTAAAAGTTATTTCTCCTTGTCCCATCAAAATTAACTTTATTTTTGCTAGTTTTAAATAGCACCATGCTAATGTTGTTACATAAACTATCCGAGAAGGACTCGTCGGGACGACTGCCTGAAGCCAGTCCGTTCATTTCAGCTCCATACTCAGCTGCGTGTCATACGTCATCAATTTGGGCACCATGCGTGTCCATGTAGCAGCCTCTCCCGTTCACAACCCTCCCCCTGTGTCAATCAGCTTGTAAACACCTTTAAAAATACAAGCACATTACCAGAGAGCACTGCCAAAATGGCGTTGTGTGTGTAAGAGAGAAAGTCATCTCATGTCCGAAAACCATGACACAGATGAATGAGGAATTTCACCCTGGGGGGACCCTGCTACTGTTTTAATGGGTGGATTTCACCCTGGGGGGACCCTGCTACTGTTTTAATGGGTGGATTTCACCCTGGGGGGACCCTGCTACTGTATTAATGGGTGGATTTCACCCTGGGGGGACCCTGCTACTGGTTTAATGGGTGAATTTCACCCTGGGGGGACCCTGCTACTGGTTTAATGGGGAATTCTACCCTGGGGGGACCCTGCTACTGTTTTAATGGGTAATTTCACCCTGGGGGGACCCTGCTACTGTTTTAATGATGAATTTCACCCTGGGGGGACCCTGCTACTGTATTAATGGTGAATTTCACCCTGGGGGGACCCTGCTACTGTATTAAATGGGGGAATTTCACCCTGGGGACCCTGCTACTGTTTTAATGGGTGAATTTCACCCTGTGGGACCCTGCTACTGTATTAATGGGGGAATTTCACCCTGGGGGGACCCTGCTACTGTTTTAATGGGTGAATTTCACCCTGGGGGTACCCTGCTACTGTTTTAAATGGGTGAATTTCACCCTGGGGGGACCCTGCTACTGTTTTAATGGGTGAATTCCACACTGGGGGGACCCTGCTACTGTTTTAATGGGTGAATTTCACCCTGGAGAGACCCTGCTACTGTTTTAATGGGTGAATTTCACCCTGGGGGACCCTGCTACTGTTTTAATGGGGAATTTCATCCTGGGGGGACCCTGCTACTGTTTTAATGGGTGAATTTCACCCTGGGGGAGCCCTGCTACTGTATTAATGGGGGAATTTCACCCTGGGGGACCCTGCTACTGTTTTAATGGGTGAATTTCACCCTGGGGGGGACCCTGCTACTGTTTTAATGGGGAATTTCACCCTGGGGGGACCCTGCTACTGTTTTAATGGGGCATTTCACCCTGGGGGGACCCTGCTACTGTTTTAATGGGGAATTTCACCCTGGGGGGACCCTGCTACTGTTTTAATGGGGAATTTCACCCTGGGGGGACCCTGCTACTGTTTTAATGGGGAATTTCACCCTGGGGGGACCCTGCTACTGTTTTAATGGGGAATTTCACCCTGGGGGGACCCTGCTACTGTTTTAATGGGTGAATTTCACCCTGGGGGGACCCTGCTACTGTTTTAATGGGTGAATGATGTGTTTTAATGATACAAAAAGAATGACATCTTTATCTAATGCCATTCTTTACAAACAAAGACCTTCCGTGACGCGTCGAGCCTCTGTAACAGGGTTGTTTATGTTTCTACTTGACACTGCAGAAATCTGTATTACATTTTTATGTATTCCAATTGGTTGGTTAAATTTACATATCAATAAGGTGTTATGCCATTGGTCATGCTTACAGATAGGGGGGAGAGATTGCGAATGTTAATTCTTCCCAGTCTACTAACATTGACATGCAAGCGGTAAGTCACGTTCTGAAATACTGTATTATATTGTCATATTTACAATGTGTAAGAGTCCACTATGTATATGTCCTGATGTATATATATATACTGTATGTTACCTGTTAGATATTGTGGTGTAAGATCCCATTAGCTAGCAGACGAATCAGGAATCTCCTGCTATCAATATACTGTCGTCCAGCACATCCAATGTGCAACCATTATTCCTCCTCCACCAAACTTTACAGTTGGCACTATGCATTGGGGCAGGTAGCGTTCTCCTGGCATCCACCAAACCCAGATCTGTCCGTCGGACTGCCAGATGGTGAAGCGTGATTCATCACTCCAGAGAACGCATTTCCACTGCTCCAGAGAGACCAATGTGAGCTTTACACCACTCCAGCCGACGCTTGGCATTGCGCATGGAGATCTTAGGCTTGGAAACTGGCCATGGAAACCCATTTCATGAAGCTGCCGATGAACAGCTTGTGCTGACGTTGCTTCCAGAGGCAGTTTGGAACACGACAGTGAGCGTTACAACCGAGGTCAGACGATTTTTACGCGCTACTTGCTTCAGCTCTCGGCGGTCCTGTTCTGTGAGCTTGTGTGGCCTACCACTTCACGGCTGAGCCGTTGTTGCTCCTAGACGTTTCCACTTCGCAATAACAGCACTTACAGTTGACCGGCACAGCTCTAACAGGGCAGAAATTTGACGAACTGACTTGTTGGAAAGGCGGCATCCTATGATGGTGCCACGTTGAAAGTCACTGAGCTCTTCAGTAAGGCCATTCTACTGCCAATGTTTGTCTATGGAGATTGCATGGCGGTGTGCTCGATTTTATACACCTGTCAGCAACGGGTGTGGCTGAAATAGCCAAATTCACCAACTTGAAGGGGTGTCCACATACTTTTGTATATACAAGGTGTTTCTCAAAATGCATACCACCGTGCTCTGAGCACCAAATGGGTCCAAATCAAAGTATGAGAAACGGAGGGCCCTTATCGAATGCGTACTCTGTCTGTACATATTTTGAAGCATGCATCAATTCAAGCTTCAACGGAAAGTATGCACAAAAATATGATGCAACCATGTAAAAAAAAAAAAAAAAATGCCGAAAAATTTCTTCCAATCAATGGCTGCCATTATTTGAGATGAAGTGAGAGAAAATACATTTCGACTTCGGAATGAAATGTTGCCTGACTACAACATTTTATCTTGATAATGTTCATTTTGGCATGTTTACTGTAATGTAGATCGTAAGCCCATAATAAGTTAATAGGGCTAACTGGCTAACTACTAGTATTGTTAGCTAGTCAGATAGCGACAAAGAATTGTTAGCCAACTACCCACAAAGAATTGACATCTCTCTTGCATAGTATTTGTTTTAGGCCATTTTTGCCTGTTAAACGATCTGGTTAGCTACATTATTATGATTCACATATAGCTAGCTGATAGATATGAAGTAAAACTGTTGCTTTGTGTATATCTTGCTTAGTCTCTATTGCCATTGTTCTGGCTGGAAGACAGTTCAGTTAATGGGTAAATCCATAGTAAGTCAATAGGACTAACTGGCTAGCCACGAATAATTGGTAGCTACCTTGCGTAACATTAGTTCTAGGTCATTTTGCTTTTTGTGTATATCTTAGAGGAAGGGGAGGTGAAGGGTGAGGTAATATCACAGAACAATGAGCCAGATATTTCACCAGATGTATAAATGTGAAGCATCCGCTTGGCGATTCCATTCACTACCAAATATGGTAGTGAGAGGAAGCCCAGTGGTCGGCAGTGGGAGAAGATAGAACGAGATGGATTTTGGACGACATTCTGCACATTTTGTCATTGATGAAACATTTGATCTCAATACAGTGTTCTGTTCCCAAAACTAGAATCTCTTACGAACAGAGTGGACTAAGTTCTGTAGACTTTACCCTTTGCCAAAGTTAAAAAAATAAAAGTTGTTTAGAAGGAGTGCAAAGGTGAATTGAATTATTGCACACGTGCACTTCACAGAGTAGGCGTTCCCTAATGGGTATATGCAAATAAATGCAAGAAAGCGCCAATAGGATCTCTCTAGCTCGTGCATGGCTCTGCACACTATGACTCATTTGCTCATTTGAAAGGACGGACTGTGGTCTATCTTGGTTCAGTTGAAAAATCTTTGATAATACAGTGCGAGTGCTTCTCCAATGTACTGTTTAATGCATTCTTCACACTCTCGTCCTCACAAGAACGTTCTCAAGAGAACGTGGTCGGAGAATCATCGGCGCATGAGAGTGTGGAGCACGGAAGTATGCACATTGAGAAACACCCACAGTGTATGTGGCTGATTAGCCAGCCTGGTCTCAGACTAGACGTAACATATAAAACGTAAAGCCAGGACACTGATATTAGTATATTCTACGTTTGGTATGGTTATATAAGATAGAAGATTACTTAAGGCAAAAAACGAAAGTAGGGTGGGCGTATAACACGAATGCCCAGCAAACCAAAGGTTGTGTGTTCGATTCTCATCATGGACAACTTTAGCATTTTAGATAATTAGCAACTTCTTACTACTTTTTTTAGCTACATAGCATGTTAGCTAACCCTAACATAACGCTTTAACATTGACCGCTAGCCTAGCTCATGCTTGCCATCTAGCTAGAATTACCATTAGCCACCTAGCTAACGTTAGCCACAACAAATAGGAATTCCTACTATATGTTTAGCAAATGTGTAACATATTGTACGAATTGCAATTAGTAACATGTCATAATAATTCTAATTCATAACATATCATACGAAAATGGATGATGGACATCCACAATTAATATCATACTAATTTGCCTGCCCTGGATCTACGTTTAATATGTAACGTCTACTCCTGAGTCCAGGTTGGTCTGGCTGGTGAAATTAATGTATTTGGTTTCCTTGTCTGGATCCATGATGCCTCGCTACCTCAGAAAGACCACGGGAGCTTCGAGCCTGGCGGTCTCACAGCTAGCCAACCAAACCAGCATGGATATCTTTCACGTGTCCAGGCATCCTCATACCCACAAATAGGAAACGCTATATTATACATGATAAAAAATACATCTTTGACGTCAGCTCAAATTAACTTGCACTACTGTCATTGAGCTACATATAAGGGAGGGATATGTGATTTAAGAGTTATGACACGAAACCTCGAAGCAGCAGTGTGAAAATCTAACAAAAGAAAAAGATTCGCCCGGCAGAACAGAGCGCAGGAGCTGTTGTTGATAACAAAGGAAAGCAGCGTGCTTCATTACCACTGAGGTATGGTTCTAGGTAACCCATACAGGAAGAAGAATGCAGAAGAACACCAAACAAAAGACAGCTATCGTTTCTCTTCCCAATCAACAAAACAAACAAACCAATGAGCAAAACATTGGATGCAGCAACAGGAGACACGTTTTACGACCCCCCCCCCAAAAGACAGCAATAATACAAAATAGACATTCTCATTTCAACAACATCTAGTTTGTTTTTATGTTATTAATGTGTTAATACAACCAAATGCATCAAGTATGTACTTGTCTTCATGGTCAACGACAATGTTTTGTTCTGGCTGTCAAATCTAAAATAATAACTACTACGGTAACAAAGAAAAAAAAACTCTACACGTCAAAATCAACTTTAACAATATAGTTATCTCTCCCATCATCAATACGGTCTGTAACAATGTATCACACTCACCACCTGAAGCGAATCTGCTCAGAGCGAATCTTGACATATATTGACTTGTGTGCTTGATGGTACTGTTTTTCATATCACGAGACGGTGGTCCTCCTTCTAGTGTGCTTGTGTAATGGTCAAGGAGTGATGTTGTCAGGTGTCCAGCAGCAGCGATCACTAAATCTTTCCTTTCCACGGTTCGTCTTTGTTGTTGTCTTTGTGTTCGTGGTAGCCTCGTCTAACGTCACTACTGGGCCAGACCCAGATTATGACAGACAGCTACAGCGGCCAATAAGGTGAGGCTGCGGCTGAGGTGGAGAAACACCCGGATGTGTAAATAAATACAGGGAGATATTATCATATGTGATCACGACATGATCCACACAAGCCTACATGCCTTATTATACGTGCAGGTGAGGCTGGTTATAGAATATAATATGTTGCCTAAAAAAAAGAACATAGGCTTATGTAAGTCCCTTAGACCAACTGGTTAGGGGAAATACAATATATTTAATTCCTATAAAATATTGATATGGGCTTATTTGTTCTGTCTTCTATATGTGAACAAACACAGGCACAAGATTGATATTTCAGGATAACATTTCTGACCAAATCAATTTCTAAATGAGATCTTCAGATAGTTTTATGGGGGGGCGGAGGCTCTGCATCCATATTACTGCTGACCTGTTGCACCCTCTGCAACCACCATGATTATTATTTGACCCTGCTTGTCATCTATAAACATCTTGAAGAACGATCTGGCCTTAAAGACAATGTACTCTTATACATCTCCACCCGGCACAGCCAGAAGAGGACTGGCTACCCCTCAGAGCCTGGTTCCTCTCTAGGTTTCTTCCTTTCTAGGGAGTTTTTCCTAGCCACCGTGCTTCTAGTTCTGCATTGCTTGTTGTTTGGGGGTTTTAGGCTGGGTTTCTGTACAGCACTTTGTGGCAGCAGCTGATGTAAAAAAGGGCTTTATAAATACATCTGCTTTTGATTGATAAAAAACAAATCCACTGACAGCATAGCCTACACGTGGCGGTAAAGTATTTCATCGATTGCTTTCTGATTCCAATCTTTAAAAACAAATCCTGTCCTCAGCTCTCACTGGCTATGCGTCACCTTAAAACCTCTGTCAGCCTGGGATACATCTTATACAGTAAATAATAACTGAGCCTGTATGGGATGTCTAAAACCACATCTCCTCTGCGACAGCCATCCTCTCTTCTCTATACGCACAAATCTCATTATCTCACATTACATTGCCCAGATTCAAATCAAATAAAAACATTTAGATATTAGGCTCCGACCCAATTCCCTCTAGACGTGTCTGCCTCGACATTGTTGATGACGCTCGCTGGTCACTGCATCGCTGGACCCGATAGAGCAGACCACGGTCCATTCACGACTGTTACGCAATATTAGTCTACAGGCGGGAAAGCATCTATAGGCAGTGTGTCATCGAATTAACTTGCAATAATAACAAAAAGTCCGGTGCTGTTATGATTACGGCAACAGCGGGGGAAAACATCAATGAACCTATAGGAGGGAAGAAGCGTCGAGCTAGCCTGATGATGTCATGTGTTTTGTATTCTGCGTCGGGTTTTTTGTAACGCTCGGTGCTACATCTCATGTCATAAGCCCCACTGCAAGTGAGGACAGTGACACGAAATTGACCGTGATAATCATTTAACTGGATCCTAAAATTGGATCATATGGACTGATTTTTTATTGTCATTAAGCATTATCCTACCGCTGAGCGGCATCAATTGGATATCAGTCAATGTGACCTTTGAAAGCGAGTAGGAATGCGAAATAAATTACAACGTGGTTATTATAGCCTACTTATAACTAGGTTATAACCCATTATAACCAATGGGCTACTTATAGCCTATGGACATGTCAAAGTTTAAACTCTCCAGAACTCCATTTTTGTTGTTGTTGCCGTAATCATTGTATCGATTGAAGCAGAACCATGATACACAGATACTTACACAAAACACTTTTTATTCCCCTTTGAACGTAGTAGGCGGAGGTAATAATTACTCCGCTGAAGCTGGATGTCACTTTCACAACACAGATCTTGGTCTGTGCACGGGCTGCCACGGCCCCAAGACGGAGACGTCACCTCACTGTGTTTGACTCATGTTTCCATTCGGTCGAGCGGTGCAGGTAACTAACTCAATACCCGACGGTGTAGGTAACTCAACAATAAAGGAGATACTGTTGTCCTCGTCTGATCTGGCTAAAAGACTACGGCTGAACAGCAGCAGCAGCATGCGGGTCCGGGTTCCACACAAACAAACTCGTTCCTATCTGTACATTATTTTAGGCGTCAATACGGTCGGCTCGGGTCTTTTCTCCAGTCTGTGCAAATCATTGCCGATTCCGACTGAGCCTCAAATGATTCATTCCATGCACAAATAACACAGCGGGCTGGGGCAGTTAAAGGAGAGATGTGGTCTTGTCTAGGCTGGTTACTGCTATCCAGTAGGTTGCCTACACTGTCGGAACAACACGTTTAAAGTCCCAAATGAAAAACTGTGCAGCTTAATTAGCGGGCTTGGTTTTCTGGATGACGTTAATTCCCATGTAGCTAGGTCACCGCCGACATCAGCTGGGCAGGAGGCTATCCCGTCCCTACTGCAGCTCGTCCAATATATGGAATTAAAATCCGTGTTGTTTTGTTCTCGGCGAGGTTTAGCACTAGAGATGAAATAATGACTCCACGCACGATTCTTCCAATATATTCTAGTATCAATTCTTGCAATTGGATGAGTTGTGTTTTTTGTGTGACGATAGCTGTTTTCCCAAATGAATCATTACATTCGAACTTGTTACGAAGAGTCTGAATAAAATCATATTGCCCTCCTCTCCAATGACTAAGGACCAATTAAATTCCTGAACAACCCTCTAACAACCAATTGCTTTACAGGAGGGGGGGCGGTCTCAGATGTGATCGAGGGCCAATAGCTGGAGGTCTGCAGGCTAGCGTTCAGTGATGCGCGCCCCCGAGGAAGACACGTGCCAAAAATATCAACAATGTCCATTTTATTTATTGATCTGACGTAGTTAACATGACGTAATGTTTTGGTGTGTATATGTTGACAGTAGTCTTAGCTGTTGATGCACGTACTCTTCAGATTCATATTGAAAAGTAGGCCTATGGACAGGATAGGCTACAACATTCACTTAATGTAGCTTAATGATAAAATATATAATATGCAACGACGTTTCCCCCTAAATATTGTTAGTTAATAGACTATAATAAATAACAGTTTCTGTTATGCATGTAGCCCACAGGTGTCAAACTCATTCCACGGGGGGCCAAGTGTCTGCGGGTTTTCGCTCCTCCCTTATACTTGATTGATGAATTAACATCACTAATTAGTTAGGAACTCCCCACACCTGGTTGTCTAGGGCTTTGTTGAAAGGAAAAACCAAAAACCTGCAGACACTAGGCCCTCCGTGGAATGAGTTTGACACCCCTGATTGTAGCCTATGAGAATTGGTAGGCTGTCAAGTTATTAAGGGAAACTAGAATAATTTGTTACACTACAGCGCCCCCTTCGGGACACGGCACAGATTACACCCAGTTTCTTCATTGTTGTAAGATTTGATTAGTTATTTTATAAACACAAACAAAAACATACAAACTACATCACCCCTGGTCAGAACCACCACGTTGTGTCCTTACAGGACATTAGAGTCATCTGTTCTTATGTAACGGATGTGAAATGGCTAGTTAGTTAGCGGGTACGCGCTACTAGCGTTTCAATCAGTTACGTCACTTGCTCTGAAACCTAGAAGTAGTGTTGCACCTTGCTCTGAAAGGGCCGTGGCTTTTGTGGAGCGATGAGTAACGACGCTTCGTGGGCGACCGTTGTCGATGTGTGCAGAAGGTCCCTGGTTCGCGCCCGTGTCGGGGCGAGGGGACGGTTTAAAGTTATACTGTTACACTTATTAAACACTTATTTCTAGAATTACAATCGTGCATTTATTTTGTCCATGTTGTGATAGTGGGTCTCTCTTTAACACTGAGGCTCCTTCACAACTGGCACCTTATTAGCTGTACACAGTGTTCAAAACATTAGGAACACCTTCCTAATATTGAGTTGCACCCCTTTCCCCCCAGATCAGAACAGCCTCATTTCGTCGGGTCATGGACTCTACAAGGTGTTTGAAAGCGTTCCACAGGGATGCTGGTCCATGTTGACTTCAATGCTTCCCACAGTTGTGTCAAGTTGGCTGGATGTCCTTTTGTGTGGCGGACCATTCCTGATACACACACAGGAAACTGTTGAGGGTGAAAAACCCAGCAGAGTTGCAGTTCTTGACACAAACCGGTGCTCCTGGCACATAATGCCATAAAGTACTGAACAAACACGTGGCGACATTGGATCCCTGTTATTGTACACATGGCTACATTGGATCCCTGTTATTGTACACATGGCTACATTGGATCCCTGTTATTGTACACATGGCTACATTGGACCCCTGTTATAATACTGTACACATAGCAATTTAAAGAATTTACAAATAAATTCACAGTTGAGATAGCGGATTGCTCTGCCATTATAGCTTAAATTTAAAATGAGAGGTGGAGCCACCTGGATTAAAACAAGTATGAATATTCTCTACTTCACACAACCAGTGTAGTCTTCACATCATCACAGAGCACTCAGCTGTCTGTAGTCAAGGAAATCACTCTGCTGCTATGGAAACCATCTGCCCTCTGCTGCCACGGCAACCATCTTGCCCTCTAACAGGCCAACGATTTGAAACTTTTCTCCTCTCGGGCCGGGCCCTTCCCTCCTCGCTCTGCTGGACGCTGCGATCCTCCCTCCTCTTCTTCTGAGAGCTGGTGGAGTTCCCGGTCACCTTGCCAACCAAGAGCCTTGAATGAAGCGGGGGCGGGGGTCACAGCAGCATCGTGGAACATCATCAAAGGTGAGATTTCACAACTCACACGCATGCAGTTAGATCGACATGGACAGACAGACAGACAGACAGACAGACAGACAGACAGACAGACAGACAGACAGACAGACAGACATGCCGTAGCGTTGTGCTCATCTGCCAAGAAAGCCTGCCCTACACAATCTGCTGAGAAGAGGTCTGTTTCGTGAATATTATAGTAATGGCATAGTAGCAACGGAATAACATGCTCCATTCAACCACTGCATTAGTGAAGATCTCATATAGTAATGAACGATTAAAACACGGAGCCTTGTTTCCTCTGACTCAAATGGCTTGTTCTGATCATGTTGTGTAAGATCCAACAGTCTCATTCTAGCCTGCATCCTGAATGGTACCGTATTGCCTATATAGGGAACAGGGTCCCCTAGTGCACTATAGAGGGAACAGGGTCCCCCTAGTGCACTATAGAGGGAACAGGGTCCCCCTAGTGCACTATAGAGGGAACAGGGTCCCCCTAGTGCACTATAGAGGGAACGGGGTCCCCCTAGTGCACTATAGAGGGAACGGGGCCCCCCTAGTGCACTATAGAGGGAACAGGGCCCCCCTAGTGCACTATAGAGGGAACAGGGCCCCCTAGAGCACTATAGAGGGAGCAGGGCCCCCTAGTGCACTATAGAGGGAACAGGGTCCCCTAGAGCACTATAGAGGGAACAGGGTCCCCCTAGTGCACTATAGAGGGAACATGGCCCCCTAGTGCACTATAGAGGGAACAGGGCCCCACTAGTGCACTATAGAGGGAACAGGGCCCCAATAGTGCACTATAGAGGGAACAGGGCCCCAATAGTGCACTATAGAGGGAACAGGGCCCCCCTAGTGCACTATAGAGGGAACATGGTCCCCCTAGTGCACTATAGAGGGAACATGGTCCCCCTAGTGCACTATAGAGGGAACAGGGCCCCACTAGTGCACTATAGAGGGAACAGGGTCCCCCTAGTGCGCTATAGAGGAAACAGGGCCCCACTAGTGCACTATAGAGGGAACAGGGCCCCCCTAGTGCACTATAGAGGGAACAGGGTCCCCCTAGTGCACTATAGAGGGAGCAGGGCCCACTAGTGCACTATAGAGTGAACAGGGCCCCCCTAGTGCACTATAGAGGGGACAGGGCCCCCCTAGAGATGGAACAGGGCCTCACTAGTGCACTATAGAGGGAACAGGGCCCCACTAGTGCACTATAGAGAGAACAGGGCCCCCCTAGTGCACTATAGAGGGAACAAGGCCCCACTAGTGTACTATAGAGAGAACAGGGCCCCCCTAGTGCACTATAGAGGGAACAGGGCCCCCCTAGTGCACTATAGAGGGAACAGGGCCCCCCTAGTGCACTATAGAGGGAACAGGGCCCCCCTAGTGTACTATATAGGGAACAGGGCCCCCCTAGAGAGGGAGAAGGGCCCCCCTAGTGCGCAATAGAGGGAAGAGGGTCCCCCTAGTACACTAAGAGGGAACAGGGTCCCCCTAGTGCACTATAGAGGGAACAGGGTCCCCCTAGTGCACTATAGAGGGAACAGGGTCCCCCTAGTGCACTATAGAGGGAACAGGGCCCCCCTAGTGCACTATAGAGGGAACAGGGCCCCCCTAGTACACTATAGAGGGAACAGGGCCCCCCTAGTGCACTATAGAGGGAACAGGGCCCCCCTAGTACACTATAGAGGGAACAGGGTCCCCCTAGTGCACTATAGAGGGAACAGGGTCCCCCTAGTGCACTATAGAGGAAACAGGGCCCCCCTAGTGCACTATAGAGGGAACAGGGCCCCCCTAGAGAGGGAACAGGGTCCCCCTAGTGCACTATAGAGGGAACAGGGCCCCCCTAGAGAGGGAACATGGCCCCCTAGTGCACTATAGGAGGGAACAGGGCCCCCCTAGTGCACTATAGGAGGGAACAGGGCCCCCCTAGTGCACTATAGAGGGAACAGGGCCCCCCTAGTGCACTATAGAGGGAACAGGGCCCCCCTAGTGCACTATAGAGGGAACAGGGTCCCCCTAGTGCACTATAGAGGGAACAGGGTCCCCCTAGTGCGCTATAGAGGGAACAGGGCCCACCTAGTGCACTATAGAGGGAACAGGGCCCCCCTAGTGCACTATAGAGGGAACAGGGCCCCCCTAGTGCACTATAGAGGGAACAGGGCCCCCCTAGTGCACTATAGAGGGAACAGGGTCCCCCTAGTGCACTATAGAGGGAACAGGGTCCCCCTAGTGCACTATAGAGGGAACAGGGCCCCCCTAGTGCACTATAGAGGGAACAGGGCCCCCCTAGAGAGGGAACAGGGCACTATAGAGGGAACAGGGCCCCCCTAGAGAGGGAACATGGCCCCCTAGTGCACTATAGAGGGAACAGGGCCCCCCTAGTGCACTATAGAGGGAACAGGGCCCCCCTAGTGCACTATAGAGGGAACAGGGTCCCCCTAGTGCACTATAGAGGGAACAGGGTCCCCCTAGTGCACTATAGAGGGAACAGGGCCCCCCTAGTGCACTATAGAGGGAACAGGGCCCCCCTAGAGAGGGAACAGGGCACTATAGAGGGAACAGGGCCCCCCTAGAGAGGGAACATGGCCCCCTAGTGCACTAGAGAGGGAACAGGGCCCCCCTAGTGTGCTATAGAGGGAACAGGGCCCCCCTAGAGAGGGAGCAGGGCCCCCCTAGTGCGCTATAGAGGGAAGAGGGTCCCCCTAGTACACTATAGAGGGAACAGGGCCCCCTAGTGTGCTATAGAGGGAACAGGGCCCCCCTAGTGCACTATAGAGGAAACAGGGCCCCCCTAGTGTGCTATAGAGGAAACAGGGCCCCCCTAGTGCACTATAGAGGGAACAGGGCCCCCTAGTGCACTATAGAGGGAACAGGGCCCCCCTAGTGTGCTATAGAGGGAACAGGGCCCCCCTAGTGCACTATAGAGGGAACAGGGCCCCCCTAGTACACTATAGAGAGAACAGGGCCCCCCTATAGAGGGAACAGGGCCCCCCTAGTGCACTATAGAGGGAACATGGCCCCCCTAGTGCACTATAGAGGGAAGAGGGTCCCCCTAGTGCACTATAGAGGGAACGGGGCCCCCCTAGTGCACTATAGAGGGAACAGGGCCCCCCTAGTGCACTATAGAGAGAACAGGGCCCCCTAGTGCACTATAGAGGGAGCAGGGCCCCCCTAGTGCACTATAGAGGGAACAGGGCCCCCCTAGTGCACTATAGAGGGAACAGGGCCCCCCTAGTGCACTATAGAGGGAACAGGGCCCCCCTAGTGCACTATAGAGAGAACAGGGCCCCCCTAGTGCACTATAGAGGGAACAGGGCCCCCCCAGTGCACTATAGAGGGAACAGGGCCCCACTAGTGCACTATAGAGGGAACAGGGCCCCCCTAGTGCACTATAGAGGGAACAGGGCCCCCCTAGTGCACTATAGAGAGAACAGGGCCCCCCTATAGAGGGAACAGGGCCCCCCTAGTGCACTATAGAGGGAACAGGGCCCCCCTAGTGCACTATAGAGGGAACAGAGCCCCCCTAGTGCACTATAGAGGGAACAGGGCCCCACTAGTGCGCTATAGAGGGAACAGGGCCCCCCTAGTGCACTATAGAGGGAACAGGGCCCCCCTAGTGCACTATAGAGAGAACAGGGCCCCCCTAGTGCACTATAGAGGGAACAGGGCCCCCCTAGTGCACTATAGAGGGAACAGGGCCCCACTAGTGCACTATAGAGGGAACAGGGCCCCCCTAGAGCACTATAGAGGGAACAGGGCCCCCCTAGTGCATTATAGAGAGAACAGGGCCCCCCTATAGAGGGAACAGGGCCCCCCTAGTGCACTATAGAGGGAACAGGGCCCCCCTAGTGCACTATAGAGGGAACAGGGCCCCCCTAGTGCATTATAGCGAGAACAGGGCCCCCCTAGTGCACTATAGAGGGAACAGGGCCCCACTAGTGCGCTATAGAGGGAACAGGGCCCCCCTAGTGCACTATAGAGGGAACAGGGCTTTATGAAAAACAGACATTGAATAATGGTCATTTCCAAAGAAACAACGATCCCCAGAGACGTGGAATAGGACACAGTGTATTTATTTCCCGGGTTTACATGTCATGGCAGATAAAGTAAAATAACAGATTGATATCGTCAACATCAACAGAAATGCTTTGTTCAAGTCAACTCCTTCAACATGACAGATAGCCAGATGACAGATAGCCAGATGACAGATAGCCAGATGACAGATAGCCAGATGACAGATAGCCAGATAGCCAGATAGCCAGATAGCCAGATGACAGATAGCCAGATGACAGATAGCTAGATAGCCAGATGACAGATAGCCAGATGACGGATAGCCAGATGACAGATAGCCAGATGACAGATAGCCAGATGACAGATAGCCAGATAGCCAGATAGCCAGATGACAGATAGCCAGATGACAGATAGCCAGATGACAGATAGCTAGATAGCCAGATGACAGATAGCCAGATGACAGATAGCCAGATGACAGATAGCCAGATGACAGATAGCTAGATAGCCAGATGACAGATAGCCAGATGACAGATAGCCAGATGACAGATAGCCAGATGACAGATAGCCAGATGACAGATAGCCAGATGACAGATAGCCAGAGGTTACAACCTCCTTCATATACACTGAGGGTACAGAACACCTGCTCTTTCCATGACAAAGACTGACCAGGTGAATCCAGGTGAAAGCTATGATCCCTTATTGATGCCACCTGTTAAATCCACTTCAATCAGTGTAGATGAATGGGAGGAGACAGGTTAAAGAAGGACTTTTAACCATTGAGACAATTGAGACATGGATTGTGTATGTGTGTTATTCAGAGGGTGAATGGACAAGACAACATATTTAAGTGCCTTTGAACGGGGTATGGTAGAAGGTGCCAGGCGCACCGGTTTGTGTGTGTTTAGAACTGCAAAGCTGCTGGGTTTTTCACTCAACAGTGTCCTGTGTGTATCAAGAAATGGTCCACCACGCAAAGGACATCCAGACAACTTGACACAACTGTGGGGAAGCATTGGAGTCAACATGGGCCAGGATCCCTGTGGAACGCTTTGGACACCTTGTAAAGTCCATACTCCGATGAATATTTATGAATTTTTTAAAATTTTATTTTACCGTTATTTTACCAGGTAAGTTGACTGAGAACACGTTCTCATTTACAGCATCGACCTGGGGAATAGTTACAGGGGAGAGGAATGAGCCTATCGTAAACTGGGGATTATTAGGTGACCATGATGGTTTGAGGGCCAGATTGGGAATTTAGCCAGGACACCGGGGTTAACACCCCTACTCTTACGATAAGTGCCATAGGATCTTTAATGACCTCAGAGAGTCAGGACACCCGTTTAACGTCCCATCCGAAAGACGGCACCCTACACAGGGCAATGTCCCCAATCACTGCCCTGGGACATTGGGATATTGTTTTAGACCAGAGGAAAGAGTGCCTCCTACTGGACCTCCAACACCACTTCCAGCAGCATCTGGTCTCCCATCCAGGGACTGACCAGGACCAACCCTTCTTAGCTTCAGCAGCAAGCCAGCAGTGGGATGCTGGGTGGTATGCTAATAAGGCTGTACTGAGGGCAAACAGGGGTTCACCTCAATATTAGGAAAGTGTTTATAATGTTTTGTACACTCCCGTGTATAGTCTGGTTTAGCTACTAACAGAAACCGCAAAAACACAACCAACCAAAAGTGATCTTTGTTGGGTTTTTTGCTTGAAAGTGAAATGGACAATTAAAAGGTTTTCTACTGATCAAAACAGACGAGTATTTCAATTCATGGCAACAAGTCTTAAGTCTCCCACCAGTGTAACGGGTTGCCAAAATGGATAGGGCTACATTTAAATGTTTCTTACAGAAGAAATATGAAAACGCTTATGTATTACCATGGTAGCAATTGAAATCAGTGGAGGTTATGGGAAAACCACCAGACCAAAGTCCACTTTACACATCAAACTGTTGGGTTTATGTGCTTTTTACATTTAATGTACTTTTTTGTCGCATTTGTTGATCACAAAATCTAAAAATATTCTGGATACATTCAGATTATACTACACTATACTATATATATATATATATATACTATACATTCAGTAACATGTTAAGACTATTCCTGGAAAATGTGGTGTAGATGAAACATAAGACAAAACGATTACAAGGGTTTGAGTGAGAAGACTACCTGGTGTCTCCGAGTGGCAACACACCTCTCCAGAGTTCACAGTTCATAAGACATTTCAATGCACTTTTATGACTAAACGAACATTCTTCAACTATCAGCCCTCCCAGCTCCGAGGAACTAGAGGACACTTGTATTGTTAGGAACACAACCCTACATCCCCACCATCACACAATGTTGTTTTACCGATCCAGAAACGGTCCATTACGACCCTGCATCCCCACCATCACACAATGACTGTTGTTTTACCCGATCCAGAAACGGTCCATTACGACCCTACATCCCCACCATCACACAATGACTGTTGTTTTACCCGATCCAGAAACGGTCCATTACAGCCCTGCATCCCCACCATCACACAATGACTGTTGTTTTACCGATCCAGAAACGGTCCATTACGACCCTACATCCCCACCATCACACAATGTTGTTTTACCGATCCAGAAACGGTCCATTACGACCCTGCCTCCCCACCATCACACAATGACTGTTGTTTTACCCGATCCAGAAACGGTCCATTACGACCCTGCATCCCCACCATCACAACAATGACTGTTGTTTTACCGATCCAGAAACGGTCCATTACGACCCTGCCTCCCCACCATCACACAATGACTGTTGTTTTACCCGATCCAGAAACGGTTCATTACAGCCCTGCATCCCCACCATCACACAATGACTGTTGTTTTACCGATCCAGAAACGGTCCATTACGACCCTACATCCCCACCATCACACAATGTTGTTTTACCGATCCAGAAACGGTCCATTACGACCCTGCCTCCCCACCATCACACAATGACTGTTGTTTTACCCGATCCAGAAACGGTCCATTACGACCCTGCCTCCCCACCATCACACAATGACTGTTGTTTTACCCGATCCAGAAACGGTCCATTACGACCCTGCCTCCCCACCATCACACAATGACTGTTGTTTTACCCGATCCAGAAACGGTCCATTACGACCCTGCCTCCCCACCATCACAACAATGACTGTTGTTTTACCGATCCAGAAACGGTCCATTACGACCCTGCCTCCCCACCATCACACAATGACTGTTGTTTTACCCGATCCAGAAACGGTTCATTACAGCCCTGCATCCCCACCATCACACAATGACTGTTGTTTTACCCGATCCAGAAACGGTTCATTACAGCCCTGCATCCCCACCATCACACAATGACTGTTGTTTTACCCGATCCAGAAACGGTCCATTACGACCCTGCCTCCCCACCATCACACAATGACTGTTGTTTTACCCGATCCAGAAACGGTCCATTACGACCCTGCCTCCCCACCATCACACAATGACTGTTGTTTTACCCGATCCAGAAACGGTTCATTACAGCCCTGCATCCCCACCATCACACAATGACTGTTGTTTTACCCGATCCAGAAACGGTTCATTACAGCCCTGCATCCCCACCATCACAACAATGACTGTTGTTTTACCCGATCCAGAAACGGTTCATTACAGCCCTGCATCCCCACCATCACAACAATGACTGTTGTTTTACTGATCCAGAAACGGTCCATTACAACCCTGCATCCCCACCATCACACAATGACTGTTGTTTTACCCGATCCAGAAACGGTTCATTACAGCCCTGCATCCCCACCATCACACAATGACTGTTGTTTTACCCGATCCAGAAACGGTTCATTACGACCCTGCATCCCCACCATCACAACAATGACTGTTGTTTTACCCGATCCAGAAACGGTCCATTACGACCCTGCATCCCCACCATCACAACAATGACTGTTGTTTTACCGATCCAGAAACGGTTCATTACAGCCCTGCATCCCCACCATCACAACAATGACTGTTGTTTTACCGATCCAGAAACGGTTCATTACAGCCCTGCATCCCCACCATCACAACAATGACTGTTGTTTTACCCGATCCAGAAACGGTCCATTACGACCCTGCATCCCCACCATCACAACAATGACTGTTGTTTTACCCGATCCAGAAACGGTCCATTATAAATCTCAATCTGGGTCAGGTGGGCTGAAAGCTTGTTCTTTCGCCATGTCATCTTGTAACAGAGAAACAGAAAGGAGTCATGAGTGCATGTGCCACGGTGAATTAACAACCCAGGATAGGACGCCATGTCATCTTTTAACTGTACGTTAAAACACAGTGATCATAAACATGGACACCACGTGACATGAGTTTGCTGATATGGGAAATGTGAAGTCCACATTTGGACTCACAGGTGTTTGGTTTGCTTGTACGACATCAAAGCGGTATTTAATATAATCCTCAACATCTCATCTTTCAAAAATACATAGACACCTCTTAAATTTACAGCATTTATCCTCACTTTAGACAACAAATGTTTTTTTGTAAAAGTTGCCCAATTACCCGGAGGGATTAAGGGGGCAACTAACTTGTTGTTGTGTGTTGTGTTCATGTTCAGAACGGCTGTCAGTCAAAACACATACGGAGCTGTGAAGAACAGAGCCTGAGCTCTGGACATGTATATCATGGCACTGTAGAGTCACTGCGTTCCAACTTAGGTGCTTATTAGTACATTTACATTTAAGTCATTTAGCAGACGCTCTTATCCAGAGCGACTTACAAATTGGAAAGTTCATACATATTCATCCTGGTCCCCCCCGTGGGAATTGAACCCTGGTCCCCCCGTGGGAATTGAACCCACAACCCTGGCGTTGCAAGCGCCATGCTCTACCAACTGAGCCACACGGGACATATCTGCCATTTCAACCTGTATTCAGATACGAGGGGGGGGAAAGGGATATACTATACAACAGTAATATTCGATAGAAACATTAATTTTACAATAAAAAAAAACATTTGCAAAATAAAATAAAAAAGGTCAGTCCTCATCACATGATCAAAGCTTCAGCAATATATCTAATAAAAAATCCCATCATCCTCAGCGAGACGAAGTGCATTTGTTTTTCATCCTTTTTCTTTCACAGAATATACCGCGATCCCAACGACCCCACTAAAACACAGAATATACCGCGATCCCAACGACCCCACTAAACACAGAATATACCGCGATCCCAACGACCCCCACTAAACACAGAATATACCGCGATCCCAACGACCCCCACTAAAACACAGAATATACCGCGATCCCAACGACCCCACTAAAACACAGAATATACCGCGATCCCAACAACCCCCACTAAAACACAGAATATACCGCGATCCCAACGACCCCACTAAAACACAGAATATACCGCGATCCCAACGACCCCACTAAAACACAGAATATACCGCGATCCCAACGACCCCCACTAAAACACAGAATATACCGCGATCCCAACGACCCCCACTAGAACACAGAATATACCGCTATCCCAACGACCCCCACTAAAACACAGAATATACCGCGATCCCAACGACCCCCACTAAAACACAGAATATACCGCGATCCCAACGACCCCCACTAAAACACAGAATATACCGCGATCCCAACGACCCCCACTAAAACACAGAATATACCGCGATCCCAACGACCCCCACTAAACACAGAATATACCGCGATCCCAACGACCCCCACTAAAACACAGAATATACCGCGATCCCAACGACCCCACTAAAACACAGAATATACCGCGATCCCAACGACCCCACTAAAACACAGAATATACCGCGATGTCCTATGGCATTGTAATGTTATATAAACCTATGTCCTATGGCATTGTAATATTATATAAACCTATGTCCCATGTCATTGTAATGTTATATAAACCCATGTCATTGTAATGTTATATAAACCTATGTCCCATGTCATTGTAATGTTATATAAACCAATGGCATTGTAATGTTATATAAACCTATGTCATTGTAATGTTATATAAACCTATGTCCCATGGCATTGTAATATTATATAAACCTATGTCCCATGTCATTGTAATGTTATATAAACCAATGCCATTGTAATGTTATATAAACCCATGGCATTGTAATGTTATATAAACCTATGTCCTATGGCATTGTAATGTTATATAAACCTATGTCCCATGGCATTGTAATGTTATATAAACCCATGGCATTGTAATGTTATATAAACCTATGGCATTGTAATGTTATATAAACCTATGTCCCATGGCATTGTAATGTTATATAAACCTATGTCCTATGGTATTGTAATGTTATATAAACCTATGGCATTGTAATGTTATATACACCTATGTCCCATGGCATTGTAATGTTATATAAACCTATGTCCCATGGCATTGTAATGTTATATAAACCTATGTCCCATGGCATTGTAATGTTATATAAACCTATGGCATTGTAATGTTATATAAACCTATGGCATTGTAATGTTATATAAACCTATGTCCCATGGCATTGTAATGTTATATAAACCTATGTCCTATGGCATTGTAATGTTATATAAACCCATGGCATTGTAATGTTATATAAACCTATGGCATTGTAATGTTATATAAACCTATGTCCCATGGCATTGTAATGTTATATAAACCTATGTCCCATGGCATTGTAATGTTATATAAACCTATGTCCTATGGCATTGTAATGTTATATAAACCCATGGCATTGTAATGTTATATAAACCTATGTCCCATGGCATTGTAATGTTATATAAACCCATGGCATTGTAATGTTATATAAACCTATGGCATTGTAATGTTATATAAACCCATGGCATTGTAATGTTATATAAACCTATGTCCCATGGCATTGTAATGTTATATAAACCCATGGCATTGTAATGTTATATAAACCTATGTCCCATGGCATTGTAATGTTATATAAACCTATGGCATTGTAATGTTATATAAACCTATGTCCCATGTCATTGTAATGTTATATAAACCTATGTCCCATGTCATTGTAATGTTATATAAACCTATGGCATTGTAATGTTATATAAACCTATGTCCCATGGCATTGTAATGTTATATAAACCTATGTCCCATGGCATTGTAATGTTATATAAACCTATGTCCCATGGCATTGTAATGTTATATAAACCTATGTCCTATGGCATTGTAATGTTATATAAACCCATGGCATTGTAATGTTATATAAACCCATGGCATTGTAATGTTATATAAACCCATGGCATTGTAATGTTATATACACCTATGTCCTATGGCATTGTAATATTATATAAACCTATGTCCCATGGCATTGTAATGTTATATAAACCTATGTCCCATGGCATTGTAATATTATATAAACCCATGGCATTGTAATATTATATAAACCTTAATCTGGTCTACCAGGCTGTCTCTCTCTCATTCGAGATATTGAGCCAGTAGACAAGGTTATCTAGACCTATGTGGCCAAAGGCACTGTAACGTTGTACAGATGTCACTGTAACGTTGTACAGATGGCATTGTAACGTTGTACAGATGTCACTGTAACGTTGTACAGATGGCACTGTAACGTGTACAGATGGCACTGTAACGTGTACAGATGGCATTGTAACGTGTACAGATGGCATTATGGCATTGTAACGTTGTACAGATGGCATTGTAACGTTGTACAGATGGCATTGTAACGTTGTACAGATGGCACTGTAACGTTGTACAGATGTCACTGTAACGTTGTACAGATGGCACTGTAACGTGTACAGATGGCATTGTAACGTGTACAGATGGCATTATGGCATTGTAACGTTGTACAGATGGCATTGTAACGTTGTACAGATGGCATTGTAACGTTGTACAGATGGCACTGTAACGTTGTACAGATGTCACTAACGTTGTACAGATGGCATTATGGCATTGTAACGTGTACAGATGTCACTGTAACGTTGTACAGATGGCATTGTAACGTTGTACAGATGTCACTGTAACGTTGTACAGATGGCACTGTAACGTGTACAGATGGCATTATGGCATTGTAACGTTGTACAGATGGCATTGTAACGTTGTACAGATGGCATTGTAACGTTGTACAGATGGCACTGTAACGTTGTACAGATGTCACTAACGTTGTACAGATGGCATTATGGCATTGTAACGTGTACAGATGGCATTGTAACGTGTACAGATGGCATTGTAACGTGTACAGATGGCATTATGGCATTGTAACGTTGTACAGATGTCACTGTAACGTTGTACAGATGGCACTGTAACGTGTACAGATGGCATTGTAACGTGTACAGATGGCATTATGGCATTGTAACGTTGTACAGATGGCATTGTAACGTTGTACAGATGGCATTGTAACGTTGTACAGATGGCACTGTAACGTTGTACAGATGTCACTAACGTTGTACAGATGGCATTATGGCATTGTAACGTGTACAGATGTCACTGTAACGTTGTACAGATGGCATTGTAACGTTGTACAGATGTCACTGTAACGTTGTACAGATGGCACTGTAACGTGTACAGATGGCATTGTAACGTGTACAGATGGCATTATGGCATTGTAACGTTGTACAGATGGCATTGTAACGTTGTACAGATGGCATTGTAACGTTGTACAGATGGCACTGTAACGTTGTACAGATGTCACTAACGTTGTACAGATGGCATTATGGCATTGTAACGTGTACAGATGGCATTGTAACGTGTACAGATGGCATTGTAACGTGTACAGATGGCATTATGGCATTGTAACGTTGTACAGATGGCATTGTAACGTGTACAGATGTCATTGTAACGTTGTACAGATGGCATTGTAACGTGTACAGATGGCATTGTAACGTGTACAGATGGCATTTTAACGTGTACAGATGGCATTGTAACGTGTACAGATGGCATTGTAACGTGTACAGATGGCATTGTAACGTGTACAGATGGCATTGTAACGTGTACAGATGGCATTGTAACGTGTACAGATGGCATTGTAACGTGTACAGATGGCATTGTAACGTTAAATAGATAGAAAGCAAGTGCTGTTGGTCAAACTAGGAGGAAAAGTAAAGACAACTCAAAGGGAACTACATGGATAATGTTGTCTTGGCATCTCAACCTGGGTGACTTGGTATTAGTCTGGGTGACTTGGTATTAGACTGGGTGACTTGGTATTAGACTGGGTGACTTGGTATTAGACTGGGTGACTTGGTATTAGACTGGGTGACTTGGTATTAGACTGGGTGACTTGGTATTAGACTGGGTGACTTGGTATTAGACTGGGTGACTTGGTATTAGACTGGGTGTCTTGGTATTAGACTGGGTGTCTTGGTATTAGACTGGGTGTCTTGGTATTAGACTGGGTGTCTTGGCATTAGACTGGGTGACTTGGCATTAGACTGGGTGACTTGGCATTAGACTGGGTGACTTGGTATTAGACTGGGTGACTTGGCATTAGACTGGGTGACTTGGCATTAGACTGGGTGACTTGGCATTAGACTGGGTGACTTGGCATTAGACTGGGTGACTTGGCATTAGACTGGGTGACTTGGTATTAGACTGGGTGACTTGGTATTAGACTGGGTGACTTGGTATTAGACTGGGTGACTTGGTATTAGACTGGGTGACTTGGTATTAGACTGGGTGACTTGGTATTAGACTGGGTGACTTGGTATTAGACTGGGTGACTTGGTATTAGACTGGGTGACTTGGTATTAGACTGGGTGTCTTGGTATTAGACTGGGTGACTTGGTATTAGACTGGGTGACTTGGTATTAGACTGGGTGACTTGGTATTAGACTGGGTGACTTGGTATTAGACTGGGTGACTTGGTATTAGACTGGGTGACTTGGTATTAGACTGGGTGACTTGGTATTAGACTGGGTGACTTGGTATTAGACTGGGTGACTTGGTATTAGACTGGGTGACTTGGTATTAGACTGGGTGTCTTGGTATTAGACTGGGTGACTTGGTATTAGACTGGGTGACTTGGTATTAGACTGGGTGACTTGGTATTAGACTGGGTGTCTTGGTATTAGACTGGGTGTCTTGGTATTAGACTGGGTGTCTTGGTATTAGACTGGGTGACTTGGTATTAGACTGGGTGACTTGGTATTAGACTGGGTGACTTGGTATTAGACTGGGTGACTTGGTATTAGACTGGGTGACTTGGTATTAGACTGGGTGACTTGGTATTAGACTGGGTGACTTGGTATTAGACTGGGTGACTTGGTATTAGACTGGGTGACTTGGTATTAGACTGGGTGACTTGGTATTAGACTGGGTGACTTGGTATTAGACTGGGTGACTTGGTATTAGACTGGGTGACTTGGTATTAGACTGGGTGACTTGGTATTAGACTGGGTGACTTGGTATTAGACTGGGTGACTTGGCATTAGACTGGGTGACTTGGCATTAGACTGGGTGACTTGGTATTAGACTGGGTGACTTGGTATTAGACTGGGTGACTTGGCATTAGACTGGGTGACTTGGTATTAGACTGGGTGACTTGGTATTAGACTGGGTGACTTGGTATTAGACTGGGTGTCTTGGCATCTCAACCTGGGTGACTTGGTATTAGACTGGGTGACTTGGCATTAGACTGGGTGACTTGGCATTAGACTGGGTGACTTGGCATTAGACTGGGTGACTTGGCATTAGACTGGGTGACTTGGCATCTCAACCTGGGTGACTTGGCATCTCAACCTGGGTGACTTGGTATTAGACTGGGTGACTTGGTATTAGACTGGGTGTCTTGGCATCTCAACCTGGGTGACTTGGCATTAGACTGGGTGTCTTGGTATTAGACTGGGTGACTTGGTATTAGACTGGGTGACTTGGTATTAGACTGGGTGTCTTGGCATCTCAACCTGGGTGACTTGGTATTAGACTGGGTGACTTGGTATTAGACTGGGTGACTTGGTATTAGACTGGGTGTCTTGGCATCTCAACCTGGGTGACTTGGTATTAGACTGGGTGACTTGGCATTAGACTGGGTGACTTGGCATTAGACTGGGTGACTTGGCATTAGACTGGGTGACTTGGCATCTCAACCTGGGTGACTTGGCATCTCAACCTGGGTGACTTGGTATTAGACTGGGTGACTTGGCATTAGACTGGGTGACTTGGTATTAGACTGGGTGACTTGGCATTAGACTGGGTGTCTTGGCATCTCAACCTGGGTGACTTGGCATTAGACTGGGTGACTTGGCATTAGACTGGGTGACTTGGCATTAGACTGGGTGACTTGGCATTAGACTGGGTGACTTGGCATTAGACTGGGTGACTTGGCATTAGACTGGGTGACTTGGCATTAGACTGGGTGACTTGGCATTAGACTGGGTGACTTGGTGTGAATGCAATAAGTGTGATAGATGTTGGCAGTTACTGGAGCAGAGATTTGTAACGGCGCAGACAGTTACTGGAGATTTGTATAGATGTTTGGCCACTTTGTAACGTAGTAGATAGTATGGCCAGTGAAATGGCAGCAGAGAGAAGCCAGGGTGCATGGACAATGTTCTCTCTGAGCATCTCAAATAATGACCTGGGAACACAAGCTACGAGCCACTAACCTGCTTCCATTGAAATGGTTCTGTATGTAACTGAAATAAGTGTGAAACAGGTATGAAGAAGCTTCGACCTAACTAGCGGTCAACTATGGCCGCTGTAATGGTATCGGAGAGACACTAGCGTATAGATCTAGCGAGATGCAGACATCTTGAGTTACCGATAATGCCTGGGGTAATAATCCTTGGTATTTGTTCCTGTAGTTGAGGGAAGGAGGGCGTGGCAGACGAGCCTAACTTCTGTTGTTACGTCGCGCTCTCTCACTGATCCAACTGAGTGTTGACATCTTAAAAGAGGCACGTACATAAACCTGCAAACTAACGAAACGGATCCAATGTATAAATATGGTGTTAGGATGATGTACATGTAATCTGACTCATGACTCTGTACTAAGGTTTCTCAGTATAAATGGCTTTTAATTCCATGACATAGAGTGACCAGGTGAATCCAGGTGAAAGATATGATCCCTTATTGATGTCACTTGTTAAATCCACTTCAATCAGTGTAGATGAAGGGGAGGAGACAAGTTAAAGAATGATTTTTAAGCCTTGAGACAATTGAGACATGGATTGTGTGTGTGTGCCATTCAGAGGGTGAATGGGCAAGACAACATATTTAAGTGCCTTTGAACAGGGTTTGGTAGTAGGTGCCAGGCGCACCGGTTTGGGTCAAGAACTCTAACACTGCTGGGTTTCCTGTGTGTATCACAAGACCAGGCCGTTGGGAGCAGCAGAGAGCGAGACCAGGCCGTTGGGAGGAGCAGAGAGCGAGACCAGGCCGTTGGGAGGAGCAGAGAGCGAGACCAGGCCGTTGGGAGGAGCAGAGAGCGAGACCAGGCCGTTGGGAGGAGCAGAGAGCGAGACCAGGCCGTTGGGAGCAGCAGAGAGCGAGACCAGGCCGTTGGGAGGAACAGAGAGCGAGACCAGGCCGTTGGGAGGAGCAGAGAGCGAGACCAGGCCGTTGGGAGGAGCAGAGAGCGAGACCAGGCCGTTGGGAGGAGCAGAGAGCGAGACCAGGCCGTTGGGAGGAGCAGAGAGCGAGACCAGGCCGTTGGGAGACCAGGCCGTTGGGAGCAGCAGAGAGCGAGACCAGGCCGTTGGGAGGAGCAGAGAGCGAGACCAGGCCGTTGGGAGGAACAGAGAGCGAGACCAGGCCGTTGGGAGGAACAGAGAGCGAGACCAGGCCGTTGGGAGGAACAGAGAGCGAGACCAGGCCGTTGGGAGGAGCAGAGAGCGAGACCAGGCCGTTGGGAGGAACAGAGAGCGAGACCAGGCCGTTGGGAGGAACAGAGAGCGAGACCAGGCCGTTGGGAGGAGCAGAGAGCGAAACCAGGCCGTTGGGAGGAGCAGAGAGCGAGACCAGGCCGTTGGGAGGAGCAGAGAGCGAGACCAGGCCGTTGGGAGGAGCAGAGAGCGAGACCAGGCCGTTGGGAGGAGCAGAGAGCGAGACCAGGCCGCTGGGAGGAGCAGAGAGCGAGACCAGGCCGCTGGGAGGAGCAGAGAGCGAGACCAGGCCGTTGGGAGCAGCAGAGAGCGAGACCAGGCCGTTGGGAGGAACAGAGAGCGAGACCAGGCCGCTGGGAGCAGCAGAGAGCGAGACCAGGGCGTTGGGAGGAGCAGAGAGCGAGACCAGGCCGCTGGGAGGAGCAGAGAGCGAGACCAGGCCGCTGGGAGGAGCAGAGAGCGAGACCAGGCCGTTGGGAGGAGCAGAGAGCGAGACCAGGCCGTTGGGAGGAGCAGAGAGCGAGACCAGGCCGTTGGGAGGAGCAGAGAGCGAGACCAGGCCGTTGGGAGGAGCAGAGAGCGAGACCAGGCCGTTGGGAGGAGCAGAGAGCGAGACCAGGCCGTTGGGAGGAGCAGAGAGCGAGACCAGGCCGCTGGGAGGAGCAGAGAGCGAGACCAGGCCGTTGGGAGGAGCAGAGAGCGAGACCAGGCCGCTGGGAGGAGCAGAGAGCGAGACCAGGCCGTTGGGAGGAGCAGAGAGCGAGACCAGGCCGTTGGGAGCAGCAGAGAGCGAGACCAGGCCGTTGGGAGGAGCAGAGAGCGAGACCAGGCCGTTGGGAGGAGCAGAGAGCGAGACCAGGCCGTTGGGAGCAGCAGAGAGCGAGACCAGGCCGTTGGGAGGAGCAGAGAGCGAGACCAGGCCGTTGGGAGGAGCAGAGAGCGAGACCAGGCCGTTGGGAGCAGCAGAGAGCGAGACCAGGCCGTTGGGAGCAGCAGAGAGCGAGACCAGGCCGTTGGGAGGAGCAGAGAGCGAGACCAGGCCGTTGGGAGGAGCAGAGAGCGAGACCAGGCCGTTGGGAGCAGCAGAGAGCGAGACCAGGCCGTTGGGAGGAGCAGAGAGCGAGACCAGGCCGTTGGGAGGAGCAGAGAGCGAGACCAGGCCGTTGGGAGGAGCAGAGAGCGAGACCAGGCCGTTGGGAGGAGCAGAGAGCGAGACCAGGCCGTTGGGAGGAGCAGAGAGCGAGACCAGGCCGTTGGGAGGAGCAGAGAGCGAGACCAGGCCGTTGGGAGCAGCAGAGAGCGAGACCAGGCCGTTGGGAGGAGCAGAGAGCGAGACCAGGCCGTTGGGAGGAGCAGAGAGCGAGACCAGGCCGTTGGGAGGAGCAGAGAGCGAGACCAGGCCGTTGGGAGGAGCAGAGAGCGAGACCAGGCCGTTGGGAGGAGCAGAGAGCGAGACCAGGCCGTTGGGAGGAGCAGAGAGCGAGACCAGGCCGTTGGGAGGAGCAGAGAGCGAGACCAGGCCGTTGGGAGCAGCAGAGAGCGAGACCTGTCCAGATACTGTAGTATTACATCAACCTGTCCAGATACTGTAGTATTACGTCAACCTGTCCAGATACTGTATTCCCTATATAGTGCACTACTTTAGACCAGATCCCTATGGCACCCTGTTCCCTATATAGTGCACTACTTTAGACCAGAGCCCTATGGCACCCTGTTCCCTATATAGTGCACTACTTTAGACCAGATCCCTATGGCACCCTGTTCCCTATATAGTGCACTACTTTAGACCAGATCCCTATGGCACCCTGTTCCCTTTATAGTGCACTACTTCATAATAGTAGTACACTATATTAGGGAATAGGGCACCATTTGGGACACAGACCTCTGTTGATCTTGGCTTGAAACACACAAGACAATCATGTCCTCAACGATGTGACGCCCCCTTACCCCGTAGGCAGAGGGGAGGGAGAGACAGAGAGAGAGAGCAGAAAGCAGAGAGAGAAAGAGCAGAAAGCAGAGAGAAAGTGAGAAAGCAGAAAGGAGAGAGAGAGAGAGAGAGAGAGAGAGAGCAGAAAGCAGAGAGAGAAAGAGCAGAAAGCAGAGAGAGAAAGAGAGAAAGTGAGAAAGCAGAAAGCAGAGAGAGGTTGATTCTTGACACTGTTCCTGAGCATGGTGGGTTGACTGACTAGGGGAGGTAGGAAGTATACAGGAAATGCTGAAGACAGGAAGAACCACAGCACATGACGGAGAGGCGGAGAGATGGAGGAGAGGAGTCCAGTTGGATCTGTGGAGAGAGAGAGAGAGAGAGGAGAAAGAACTGTTAAACAGAGACAGAGATCTGAAGGGAGGCTCTATCCAATGATCAAACCAAAATTAAATGTCATTTGTCACATGTGCTGAATATAACCTTACTGTGAAATGCACAGTCCTTAACTTGATTTTCTTAAAACTGCATTGTTGGTTAAGAAAATATTTAAAAAATGTAAACAAAATAACTATGAGGCTATATACAGGGGGGTACCGGTACCAAGTCAGTGTGCGGGGGCACCGGTTAGAGGTCATTTGTACATGTAGGTAGGGGTGAAGTGACTATACATAGATGATAAACAGCGAGTAGCAGCAGTGTAAAAACAAATGGGGGGGTCAATGTAATAGTCTGGTGGCCATTTGATTAATTGTTCAGGAGTTGGCTTGGGGGAAGAAGCTGTTTAGAAGCCTCTTGGACCTAGACTTGGCGCTCCGGTATCACTTGCCGTGCGGTAGCAGAGATAACAGTTTGTGACTTGGGTAACTGGAGTCTCTGACAATTTTTAGGGCCTTCCTCTGACACCCCCTGGTCTAGAGGTCCTGGATGGCAGGAAGCTTGGCCCCAGTGATGTACTGGGCCGTACGCACCACCCTCTGTAGTGCCTTACGGTCAGATGCCGAGCAGTAGCCATACCAGGCGGTGATGCAACCAGTCAGGATGCTCTCGATGGTGCAGCTGTAGAACTTTTTGAGGATCTGGGGACCCATGCCAAATCTTTTCAGTCTCCTGAGGGCTGATACTCTGGTGCAAAGGCACTCCTCCATCACTACAAAACCTCTCCAAGGCACTCTACTCCATCACTACAAAACCTCTCCAAGGCACTCTACTCCATCACTACAAAACCTCTCCAAGGCACTCTACTCCATCACTACAAAACCTCTCCAAGGCACTCTACTCCATCACTACAAAACCTCTCCAAGGCACTCTACTCCATCACTACAAAACCTCTAAGGCACTCTACTCCATCACTACAAAACCTCTAAGGCACTCTACTCCATCACTACAAAACCTCTCCAAGGCAGTCTACTCCATCACTACAAAACCTCTCGACGGCACTCTACTCCATCACTACAAAACCTCTAAGGCACTCTACTCCATCACTACAAAACCTCTCTAAGGCACTCTACTCCATCACTACAAAACCTCTCCAAGGCACTCTACTCCATCACTACAACACCTCTCAAAGGCACTCCTCCATCACTACAAAACCTCTCCAAGGCACTCCTCCATCACTACAAAACCTCTCCAAGGCACTCTACTCCATCACTACAAAACCTCTCGAAGGCACTCTACTCCATCACCACAAAACCTCTCCAAGGCACTCTACTCCATCACTACAAAACCTCTCCAAGGCACTCTACTCCATCACTACAAAACCTCTCGACGGCACTCTACTCCATCACTACAAAACCTCTCCAAGGCACTCTACTCCATCACTACAAAACCTCTCCAAGGCACTCTACTCCATCACTACAAAACCTCTCCAAGGCACTCTACTCCATCACTACAAAACCTCTAAGGCACTCTACTCCATCACTACAAAACCTCTCCAAGGCACTCTACTCCATCACTACAAAACCTCTCCAAGGCACTCTACTCCATCACTACAAAACCTCTCGACGGCACTCTACTCCATCACTACAAAACCTCTCCAAGGCACTCTACTCCATCACTACAAAACCTCTCAAAGGCACTCTACTCCATGACTACAAAACCTCTCTAAGGCACTCTACTCCATCACTACAAAACCTCTCCAAGGCACTCTACTCCATCACTACAAAACCTCTCGACGACACTCTACTCCATCACTACAAAACCTCTCCAAGGCACTCTACTCCATCACTACAAAACCTCTCCAAGGCACTCTACTCCATCACTACAAAACCTCTCCAAGGCACTCTACTCCATCACTACAAAACCTCTCGAAGGCACTCTACTCCATCACTACAAAACCTCTCCAAGGCACTCTACTCCATCACTACAAAACCTCTGGAAGGCAGTAGTTCACTTCCACCTCCATCATATTGATTCCAATCCTCTCAGATCAGGTGCCTGGGAGACGAGGTCGAGGCCTAGGTGTCGATTAGGGATTCTCCCCTTACAGGTGATGTACTGCACTTGTCTGGAGGAAGTAGATAGGGAGCGCCTGTTTTTCTTCAAGCGGGATGACCGATTCTTGTGAGCAGAGTTCACACCGTTTCATCAGTTTGCGTCCAGCGGTTAACGCTGAAGGATCTGCTCACAAATGAAAGCCGTGAAGGGTGGACTTCACTGGCACATTTGCCTGTTTTTGTTGCCGTCTGCCATTAGTTAGACAAAATATTCTTGTTTTTTCCCCCTGATATTCTGTGTTTTAGTTACTAAATGATCCCCTATAGCCCCTACAGCACTCTATCAAACTCCACTCCGTCCCAAATGGACCCCTAGACCCTATGCATTTGGGGAGATCTGAGATGATTTGAGAGAATTGTGAGAAAAAAAGTCTACAATCTTGCATCATGTCTGATCTAGAGGACAGTCCAGTGCTTCCAGACACCCAGACATGTCTGATCTAGAGGACAGTCCAGTGCTTCCAGACACCCAGACATGTCTGATCTAGAGGACTGTCCAGCGCTTCCAGACACCCAGACATGTCTCATCTAGAGGACAGTCCAATGCTTCCAGACACCCAGACATGTCTGATCTAGGGGACAGTCCAATGCTTCCAGACACCCAGACATGTCTGATCTAGAGGACAGTCCAGTGCTTCCAGACACCCAGACATGTCTGATCTAGAGGACAGTCCAGTGCTTCCAAACACCCAGACATGTCTGATCTAGAGGACAGTCCAGCGCTTCCAGACACCCAGACATGTCTGATCTAGAGGACAGTCCAGCGCTTCCAGACATGTCTGATCTAGAGGACAGTCCAGTGCTTCCAGACACCCAGACATGTCTGATCTAGAGGACAGTCCAGCGCTTCCAGACATGTCTGATCTAGAGGACAGTCCAGTGCTTCCAGACACCCAGACATGTCTGATCTAGAGGACAGTCCAGCGCTTCCAGACACCCAGACATGTCTGATCTAGAGGACAGTCCAGCGCTTCCAGACACCCAGACATGTCTGATCTAGAGGACAGTCCAGCGCTTCCAGACATGTCTGATCTAGAGGACAGTCCAGCGCTTCCAGACATGTCTGATCTAGAGGACAGTCCAGCGCTTCCAGACACCCAGACATGTCTGATCTAGAGGACAGTCCAGCGCTTCCAGACACCCAGACATGTCGTGTTTAACTGCAGAGTGGGTTGGGATTTTAATATGCTGTTGTACCTGTGTGTATGGGTTAGGACCTGTAGACTGTGTTGTACCTGTGTGTATGGGTTAGGGCCTGCAGACTGTGTTGTACCTGTGTGTATGGGTTAGGACCTGTAGGCTGTGTTGTACCTGTGTGTATGGGTTAGGGCCTGTAGGCTGTGTTGTACCTGTGTGTATGGGTTAGGGCCTGCAGACTGTGTTGTACCTGTGTGTATGGGTTAGGACCTGTAGGCTGTGTTGTACCTGTGTGTATGGGTTAGGGCCTGTAGACTGTGTTGTACCTGTGTGTACCTGTGTGTATGGGTTAGGGCCTGCAGACTGTGTTGTACCTGTGTGTATGGGTTAGGACCTGCAGGCTGTGTTGTACCTGTGTGTATGGGTTAGGGCCTGCAGACTGTGTTGTACCTGTGTGTATGGGTTAGGGCCTGCAGACTGTGTTGTACCTGTGTGTATGGGTTAGGGCCTGTAGGCTGTGTTGTACCTGTGTGTATGGGTTAGGGCCTGCAGACTGTGTTGTACCTGTGTGTATGGGTCAGGGCCTGCAGACTGTGTGTACCTGTGTGTATGGGTTAGGGCCTGCAGACTGTGTTGTACCTGTGTGTATGGGTTAGGGCCTGCAGACTGTGTTGTACCTGTGTGTATGGGTTAGGACCTGTAGACTGTGTTGTACCTGTGTGTATGGGTTAGGGCCTGTAGACTGTGTTGTACCTGTGTGTATGGGTTAGGGCCTGTAGACTGTGTTGTACCTGTACCTGTGTGTATGGGTTAGGACCTGTAGGCTGTGTTGTACCTGTGTGTATGGGTTAGGACCTGTAGGCTGTGTTGTACCTGTGTGTATGGGTTAGGGCCTGTAGACTGTGTTGTACCTGTGTGTACCTGTGTGTATGGGTAAGGCCTGCAGACTGTGTTGTACCTGTGTGTATGGGTTAGGGCCTGCAGACTGTGTTGTACCTGTGTGTATGGGTTAGGGCCTGCAGACTGTGTTGTACCTGTGTGTATGGGTCAGGGCCTGCAGACTGTGTGTACCTGTGTGTATGGGTTAGGGCCTGCAGACTGTGTTGTACCTGTGTGTATGGGTTAGGGCCTGCAGACTGTGTTGTACCTGTGTGTATGGGTTAGGGCCTGCAGACTGTGTTGTACCTGTGTGTATGGGTTAGGGCCTGTAGACTGTGTTGTACCTGTGTGTATGGGTTAGGGCCTGCAGACTGTGTTGTACCTGTGTGTATGGGTTAGGGCCTGTAGACTGTGTTGTACCTGTGTGTATGGGTTAGGGCCTGCAGACTGTGTTGTACCTGTGTGTATGGGTTAGGGCCTGTAGGCTGTGTTGTACCTGTGTGTATGGGTTAGGGCCTGCAGACTGTGTTGTACCTGTGTGTATGGGTTAGGGCCTGCAGACTGTGTTGTACCTGTGTGTATGGGTTAGGGCCTGTAGGCTGTGTTGTACCTGTGTGTATGGGTTAGGACCTGTAGACTGTGTTGTACCTGTGTGTATGGGTTAGGGCCTGCAGACTGTGTGTATGGGTTAGGACCCGCAGACTGTGTTGTACCTGTGTGTATGGGTTAGGACCTGCAGACTGTGTTGTACCTGTGTGTATGGGTTAGGGCCTGCAGACTGTGTTGTACCTGTGTTGTACCTGTGTGTATGGGTTAGGGCCTGCAGACTGTGTTGTACCTGTGTTGTACCTGTGTGTAAGGGTTAGGGCCTGCAGACTGTGTTGTAGCGAGCCGTCTCTTCAAAGATCATCTCCTTCAGGGTCTCTTTGGGAAGATCATCCAGCTCCATGTCAAACTTGAAGGGAGCCTCGGTTACAGGCTAACAGAGAGAGAGAGACAGGGGGTTAGAGAGAGAGACAGGGGGTTAGAGAGAGAGAGACAGGAGGTTAGAGAGAGAGACAGGGGGTTAGAGAGAGAGACAGGAGGTTAGAGAGAGAGACAGGAGGTTAGAGAGAGAGACAGGGGATTAGAGAGAGAGACAGGAGGTTAGAGAGAGAGACAGGAGGTTAGAGAGAGAGACAAGAGGTTAGAGAGAGAGACAGGGGGTTAGAGAGAGAGACAGGGGGTTAGAGAGAGAGACAGGAGGTTAGAGAGAGAGACAGGAGATTAGAGAGAGAGACAGGAGGTTAGAGAGAGAGACAGGAGGTTAGAGAGAGAGACAGGAGGTTAGAGAGAGAGACAGGAGGTTAGAGAGAGAGACAGGAGGTTAGAGAGAGAGACAGGAGGTTAGAGAGAGAGACAGGAGGTTAGAGAGAGAGACAGGAGGTTAGAGAGAGAGACAGGAGGTTAGAGAGAGAGAAAGGAGGTTAGAGAGAGAGACAGGAGGTTAGAGAGAGAGACAGGGGGTTAGAGAGAGAGACAGGGGGTTAGAGAGAGAGACAGGAGGTTAGAGAGAGAGACAGGAGGTTAGAGAGAGAGACAGGAGGTTAGAGAGAGAGACAGGAGGTTAGAGAGAGAGACAGGAGGTTAGAGAGAGAGACAGGGGGTTAGAGAGAGACAGGAGGTTAGAGAGAGAGACAGGGGGTTAGAGAGAGAGAGACGGGGGACGGGGGGTTAGCGAGAGAGACGGGGGGTTAGAGAGAGAGACAGGAGGTCGGAGAGAGAGACAGGGGGTTAGAGAGAGAGACAGGGGGTTAGAGAGAGAGACAGGAGGTTAGAAAGAGACAGGAGGTCAGAGAGAGAGACAGGAGGTTAGAGAGAGAGACAGGAGGTTAGAGAGAGAGACAGGAGGTTAGAGAGAGAGACAGGAGGTTAGAGAGAGAGACAGGAGGTTAGAGAGAGAGACAGGAGGTCAGAGAGAGAGACAGGAGGTCAGAGAGAGAGACAGGAGGTTAGAGAGAGACAGGAGGTTAGAGAGAGAGACAGGAGGTTAGAGAGAGAGACAGGAGGTCAGAGAGAGACAGGGGGTTAGAGAGAGAGACAGGAGGTTAGAGAGAGAGACAGGAGGTTAGAGAGAGAGACAGGAGGTTAGAGAGAGAGACAGGAAGTTAGAGAGAGAGACAGGGGGTTAGAGAGAGAGACAGGAGGTTAGAGAGAGAGACAGGAGGTTAGAGAGAGAGACAGGTCAGAGAGAGACAGGGGGTTAGAGAGAGAGACAGGAGGTTAGAGAGAGAGACAGGAGGTTAGAGAGAGAGACAGGAGGTTAGAGAGAGAGACAGGAGGTCAGAGAGAGACAGGGGGTTAGAGAGAGAGACAGGAGGTTAGAGAGAGAGACAGGAGGTTAGAGAGAGAGACAGGAGGTTAGAGAGAGACAGGAGGTTAGAGAGAGAGACAGGAGGTTAGAGAGAGAGACAGGAGGTTAGAGAGAGAGACAGGAGGTTAGAGAGAGAGACAGGGGGTTAGAGAGAGAGACAGGAGGTTAGAGAGAGAGACAGGAGGTTAGAGAGAGAGACAGGAAGTTAGAGAGAGAGACAGGGGGTTAGAGAGAGACGGGAGGTTAGAGAGAGAGACAGGAGGTTAGAGAGAGAGACAGGAGGTTAGAGAGAGAGACAGGGGGTTAGAGAGAGAGACAGGGGGTTAGAGAGAGAGACAGGAGGTTAGAGAGAGAGAGAGGTGGTCAGAGAGAGACAGGAGGTTAGAGAGAGAGACAGGGGGTTAGAGAGAGAGACAGGGGGTTAGAGAGAGAGACAGGAGGTTAGAGAGAGAGAGACAGGTGGTCAGAGAGAGACAGGAGGTTAGAGAGAGAGACAGGGGGTTAGAGAGAGAGACAGGAGGTTAGAGAGAGAGACAGGAGGTTAGAGAGAGACAGGAGGTTAGAGAGAGAGACAGGAGGTTAGAGAGAGAGACAGGAGGTTAGAGAGAGAGACAGGAGGTCAGAGAGAGACAGGAGGTTAGAGAGAGAGACAGGAGGTTAGAGAGAGAGACAGGAGGTTAGAGAGAGAGACAGGAGGTTAGAGAGAGAGACAGGAGGTTAGAGAGAGAGACAGGGGGTTAGAGAGAGAGACAGGAGGTTAGAGAGAGAGACAGGAGGTTAGAGAGAGAGACAGGATGTTAGAGAGACAGGAGGTTAGAGAGAGAGACAGGAGGTTAGAGAGAGAGACAGGAGGTTAGAGAGAGACAGGGGGTTAGAGAGAGAGACAGGGGGTCAGAGAGAGAGACAGGATGTTAGAGAGAGAGACAGGAGGTTAGAGAGAGAGACAGGAGGTTAGAGAGAGAGACAGGAGGTTAGAGAGAGAGACAGGGGGTTAGAGAGAGAGACAGGAGGTTAGAGAGAGACAGGAGGTTAGAGAGAGAGACAGGAGGTTAGAGAGAGAGACAGGAGGTTAGAGAGAGACAGGAGGTTAGAGAGAGAGACAGGAGGTTAGAGAGAGAGACAGGAGGTTAGAGAGAGAGACAGGAGGTTAGAGAGAGAGACAGGAGGTTAGAGAGAGAGACAGGAGGTTAGAGAGAGAGACAGGAGGTTAGAGAGAGAGACAGGAGGTTAGAGAGAGAGACAGGAGGTTAGAGAGAGACAGGAGGTTAGAGAGAGAGACAGGGGGTTAGAGAGAGAGACAGGAGGTTAGAGAGAGAGACAGGAGGTTAGAGAGAGAGACAGGAGGTTAGAGAGAGAGAGAGGAGGTTAGAGAGAGAGACAGGAGGTTAGAGAGAGAGACAGGAGGTTAGAGAGAGAGACAGGAGGTTAGAGAGAGAGACAGGGGGTTAGAGAGAGAGAGACAGGAGGTTAGAGAGAGAGACAGGGGGTTAGAGAGAGAGACAGGAGGTTAGAGAGAGAGACAGGAGGTTAGAGAGAGAGACAGGAGGTTAGAGAGAGAGACAGGGGGTTAGAGAGAGAGACAGGGGGTTAGAGAGAGAGAGACAGGAGGTTAGAGAGAGAGAGACAGGAGGTTAGAGAGAGAGACAGGGGGTTAGAGAGAGAGACAGGAGGTTAGAGAGAGAGACAGGAGGTTAGAGAGAGAGACAGGAGGTTAGAGAGAGAGACAGGAGGTTAGAGAGAGAGACAGGAGGTTAGAGAGAGAGACAGGAGGTTAGAGAGAGAGAGACAGGAGGTTAGAGAGAGAGACAGGGGGTTAGAGAGAGAGACAGGAGGTTAGAGAGAGAGACAGGAGGTTAGAGAGAGAGACAGGAGGTTAGAGAGAGAGACAGGAGGTTAGAGAGAGAGAGAGACAGGAGGTTAGAGAGAGACAGGGGGTTAGAGAGAGAGACAGGGGGTTAGAGAGAGAGACAGGAGGTTAGAGAGAGAGACAGGAGGTTAGAGAGAGAGACAGGAGGTTAGAGAGAGAGACAGGGGGTTAGAGAGAGAGACAGGAGGTTAGAGAGAGAGACAGGAGGTCAGAGAGAGAGACAGGAGGTTAGAGAGAGAGACAGGAGGTTAGAGAGAGACAGGAGGTTAGAGAGAGAGACAGGAGGTTAGAGAGAGAGACAGGAGGTTAGAGAGAGAGACAGGAGGTTAGAGAGAGAGACAGGTTAGAGAGAGAGACAGGAGGTCAGAGAGAGAGACAGGAGGTTAGAGAGAGAGACAGGAGGTCAGAGAGAGAGACAGGAGGTTAGAGAGAGAGACAGGAGGTCAGAGAGAGAGACAGGAGGTTAGAGAGAGAGACAGGAGGTCAGAGAGAGAGACAGGAGGTCAGAGAGAGAGACAGGAGGTCAGAGAGAGAGACAGGAGGTTAGAGAGAGAGACAGGAGGTTAGAGAGAGAGACAGGGGGTTAGAGAGAGAGACAGGAGGTTAGAGAGAGACAGGAGGTTAGAGAGAGAGACAGGAGGTTAGAGAGAGAGACAGGAGGTTAGAGAGAGGGACAGGAGGTTAGAGAGAGAGACAGGAGGTTAGAGAGAGAGACAGGAGGTTAGAGAGAGAGACAGGAGGTTAGAGAGAGAGACAGGGGGTTAGAGAGAGAGACAGGAGGTTAGAGAGAGAGACAGGAGGTTAGAGAGAGAGACAGGAGGTTAGAGAGAGAGACAGGAGGTCAGAGAGAGACAGGGGGTTAGAGAGAGAGACAGGAGGTTAGAGAGAGAGACAGGAGGTTAGAGAGAGAGACAGGAGGTTAGAGAGAGAGACAGGAAGTTAGAGAGAGAGACAGGGGGTTAGAGAGAGACGGGAGGTTAGAGAGAGAGACAGGAGGTTAGAGAGAGAGACAGGAGGTTAGAGAGAGAGACAGGGGGTTAGAGAGAGAGACAGGAGGTTAGAGAGAGAGACAGGAGGTCAGAGAGAGAGACAGGAGGTTAGAGAGAGAGACAGGAGGTTAGAGAGAGAGACAGGGGGTTAGAGAGAGAGACAGGAGGTTAGAGAGAGACAGGAGGTTAGAGAGAGAGACAGGAGGTTAGAGAGAGAGACAGGAGGTTAGAGAGAGGGACAGGAGGTTAGAGAGAGAGACAGGAGGTTAGAGAGAGAGACAGGAGGTTAGAGAGAGAGACAGGAGGTTAGAGAGAGAGACAGGGGGTTAGAGAGAGAGACAGGAGGTTAGAGAGAGAGACAGGAGGTTAGAGAGAGAGACAGGAGGTTAGAGAGAGAGACAGGAGGTCAGAGAGAGACAGGGGGTTAGAGAGAGAGACAGGAGGTTAGAGAGAGAGACAGGAGGTTAGAGAGAGAGACAGGAGGTTAGAGAGAGAGACAGGAAGTTAGAGAGAGAGACAGGGGGTTAGAGAGAGACGGGAGGTTAGAGAGAGAGACAGGAGGTTAGAGAGAGAGACAGGGGGTTAGAGAGAGACGGGAGGTTAGAGAGAGAGACAGGAGGTTAGAGAGAGAGACAGGAGGTTAGAGAGAGAGACAGGGGGTTAGAGAGAGAGACAGGGGGTTAGAGAGAGAGACAGGAGGTTAGAGAGAGAGACAGGAGGTTAGAGAGAGAGACAGGAGGTTAGAAAGAGACAGGAGGTCAGAGAGAGAGAGACAGGGGGTTAGAGAGAGAGACAGGAGGTTAGAGAGAGAGACAGGGGGTTAGAGAGAGAGACAGGGGGTTAGAGAGAGAGACAGGAGGTTAGAGAGAGAGACAGGAGGTCAGAGAGAGACAGGAGGTTAGAGAGAGAGACAGGAGGTTAGAGAGAGAGACAGGAGGTTAGAGAGAGAGACAGGAGGTTAGAGAGAGAGACAGGAGGTTAGAGAGAGAGACAGGAGGTTAGAGAGAGAGACAGGAGGTTAGAGAGAGAGACAGTAGGTCAGAGAGAGACAGGAGGTTAGAGAGAGAGACAGGAGGTTAGAGAGAGAGACAGGAGGTTAGAGAGAGAGACAGGAGGTTAGAGAGAGAGACAGGAGGTTAGAGAGAGAGACAGGGGGTTAGAGAGAGAGACAGGGGGTTAGAGAGAGAGACAGGAGGTTAGAGAGAGAGACAGGAGGTTAGAGAGAGAGACAGGATGTTAGAGAGAGAGACAGGAGGTTAGAGAGAGAGACAGGAGGTTAGAGAGAGAGACAGGAGGTTAGAGAGAGAGACAGGGGGTTAGAGAGAGAGACAGGAGGTCAGAGAGAGAGACAGGATGTTAGAGAGAGAGACAGTAGGTTAGAGAGAGACAGGAGGTTAGAGAGAGAGACAGGAGGTTAGAGAGAGAGACAGGGGGTTAGAGAGAGAGACAGGAGGTTAGAGAGAGATACAGGAGGTTAGAGAGAGAGAGACAGGAGGTTAGAGAGAGAGACAGGGGGGTTAGAGAGAGAGACAGGAGATTAGAGAGAGAGACAGGAGGTTAGAGAGAGAGACAGTAGGTCAGAGAGAGACAGGAGGTTAGAGAGAGAGACAGGAGGTTAGAGAGAGAGACAGGAGGTTAGAGAGAGAGACAGGAGGTTAGAGAGAGAGACAGGGGGTTAGAGAGAGAGACAGGAGGTTAGAGAGAGAGACAGGGGGTTAGAGAGAGAGACAGGAGGTTAGAGAGAGAGACAGGATGTTAGAGAGAGAGACAGGTTAGAGAGAGAGACAGGAGGTTAGAGAGAGAGACAGGAGGTTAGAGAGAGAGACAGGGGGTTAGAGAGAGAGACAGGAGGTCAGAGAGAGAGACAGGATGTTAGAGGGAGAGACAGGAGGTTAGAGAGAGAGACAGGAGGTTAGAGAGAGAGACAGGAGGTTAGAGAGAGAGACAGGGGGTTAGAGAGAGAGACAGGAGGTTAGAGAGAGACAGGAGGTTAGAGAGAGAGACAGGAGGTTAGAGAGAGAGACAGGAGGTTAGAGAGAGACAGGAGGTTAGAGAGAGAGACAGGAGGTTAGAGAGAGAGACAGGAGGTTAGAGAGAGAGACAGGAGGTTAGAGAGAGAGACAGGAGGTTAGAGAGAGACAGGAGGTTAGAGAGAGAGACAGGAGGTTAGAGAGAGAGACAGGAGGTTAGAGAGAGAGACAGGAGGTTAGAGAGAGACAGGAGGTTAGAGAGAGAGACAGGGGGTTAGAGAGAGAGACAGGAGGTTAGAGAGAGAGACAGGAGGTTAGAGAGAGAGACAGGAGGTTAGAGAGAGAGAGAGGAGGTTAGAGAGAGAGACAGGAGGTTAGAGAGAGAGACAGGAGGTTAGAGAGAGAGACAGGGGGTTAGAGAGAGAGAGACAGGAGGTTAGAGAGAGAGACAGGGGGTTAGAGAGAGAGACAGGAGGTTAGAGAGAGAGAGACAGGAGGTTAGAGAGAGAGACAGGAGGTTAGAGAGAGAGACAGGAGGTTAGAGAGAGAGACAGGAGGTTAGAGAGAGAGACAGGGGGTTAGAGAGAGAGACAGGGGGTTAGAGAGAGAGAGACAGGAGGTTAGAGAGAGAGACAGGGGGTTAGAGAGAGAGACAGGAGGTTAGAGAGAGAGACAGGAGGTTAGAGAGAGATACAGGAGGTTAGAGAGAGAGACAGGAGGTTAGAGAGAGAGACAGGAGGTTAGAGAGAGAGACAGGGGGTTAGAGAGAGAGACAGGGGGTTAGAGAGAGACAGGAGGTCAGAGAGAGAGACAGGAGGTTAGAGAGAGAGAGAGACAGGAGGTTAGAGAGAGAGAGAGACAGGAGGTTAGAGAGAGAGAGAGACAGGAGGTTAGAGAGAGAGACAGGGGGTTAGAGAGAGAGACAGGGGGTTAGAGAGAGAGACAGGAGGTTAGAGAGAGAGACAGGAGGTTAGAGAGAGAGACAGGAGGTTAGAGAGAGAGACAGGGGGTTAGAGAGAGAGACAGGAGGTTAGAGAGAGAGACAGGAGGTCAGAGAGAGAGACAGGAGGTTAGAGAGAGAGACAGGAGGTTAGAGAGAGAGACAGGAGGCTAGAGAGAGACAGGAGGTTAGAGAGAGAGACAGGAGGTTAGAGAGTGAGACAGGAGGTTAGAGAAAGAGACAGGAGGTTAGAGAGAGAGACAGGAGGTTAGAGAGAGAGACAGGAGGTCAGAGAGAGAGACAGGAGGTTAGAGAGAGAGACAGGAGGTCAGAGAGAGAGACAGGAGGTTAGAGAGAGAGACAGGAGGTTAGAGAGAGAGACAGGAGGTTAGAGAGAGAGACAGGAGGTTAGAGAGAGAGACAGGAGGTCAGAGAGAGAGACAGGAGGTCAGAGAGAGAGACAGGAGGTTAGAGAGAGAGACAGGAGGTTAGAGAGAGAGACAGGGGGTTAGAGAGAGAGACAGGAGGTTAGAGAGAGACAGGAGGTTAGAGAGAGAGACAGGAGGTTAGAGAGAGAGACAGGAGGTTAGAGAGAGAGACAGGAGGTTAGAGAGAGAGACAGGAGGTTAGAGAGAGAGACAGGAGGTTAGAGAGAGAGACAGGAGGTTAGAGAGAGAGACAGGGGGTTAGAGAGAGAGACAGGAGGTTAGAAAGAGAGACGGGGGGTTAGAGGTTAGAGTCCCTGTTACAGGTTAGAGCCTCTGGTACAGGTTAGAGTCTCTGGTACAGGTTAGAGCCTCTGGTACAGGTTAGAGCCTCTGGTACAGGAGGTTAGAGCCTCTGGTACAGGAGGTTAGAGCCTCTGGTACAGGAGGTTAGAGCCTCTGGTACAGGAGGTTAGAGCCTCTGGTACAGGAGGTTAGAGCCTCTAGTACAGGAGGTTAAAGCCTGTGGTACAGGAGGTTAGAGCCTCTGGTACAGGTTAGAGCCTCTGGTACAGGTTAGAGTCCCTGTTACAGGTTAGAGTCTCTGTTACAGGTTAGAGCAGGATATAGAGATGACTGAATTAATACAACAGAAGAGACTAGTTAGTTCCATATCCTCATTGGTCAGGGACATTTAGGACATACCTGAAATCTAATCCACTAACATTTTTCAGCGACTACTGATTTCTGACAAATACCCCACCTGTAAGGTCGTAGACTGCTCCAGGTAAGGTCGAGTCAGGGTCAGGGGTCATTACCTCATCAGTAGGGTCGTAGTACTGCTCCAGGTAAGGGTGAGCCAGAGCCGCCTCCACCTCGATCCTCTTGTGGGGGTTAAAGGTCAACATCTTATCCAGCAGGTCCAGAGCTTTGGAGTCGGCTTTGGGGAAGAGGCTGTTCCAGGGGACCTTGCAGCGCAGCGGGAGAGACAGCAGGTAGTTCCTGGCCTTGATGTTGATGATGCAGTTCAGATCCTCCTGGGAAGGAGACCCGAGGACACCTGGAGGGGAGGGAGACAGAAACATGAAGCGTTGTGATAACCAACCATCTAATCGCCATAACAGAGGGGAGAGATGGGGAGAGATGTGGGGACATCAGGTGGAGAGAGAAGGGAGAGATGTGGGGACGTAAGGTGGAGAGAGATGGGGAGAGATGTGGAGACATAAGGTGGAGAGAGAAGGGAGAGATGTGGAGACATAAGGTGGAGAGAGATGGGGAGAGATGTGGGGACATAAGGGGGAGAGAGATGGGGAGAGATGTGGGGACATAAGGGGGAGAGAGATGGGGAGAGATGTGGGGACATAAGGTGGAGAGAGATGGGGAGAGATGTGGGGACATAAGGGGGAGAGAGATGGGGAGAGATGTGGGGACATAAGGGGGAGAGAGATGGGGAGAGATGTGGGGACATAAGGTGGAGAAAGATGGGGAGAGATGTGGGGACATAAGGGGGAGAGAGATGGGGAGAGATGTGGGGACATAAGGTGGAGAGAGATGTGGGGACATAAGATGGGGACATAAGATGGAGAGAGAAGGGAGAGATGTGGGGACATAAGATGGGGACATAAGGTGGAGAGAGAAGGGAGAGATGTGGGGACATAAGATGGGGACATAAGGTGGAGAGAGAAGGGAGAGATGTGGGGACATAAGGTGGAGAGAAAAGGGAGAGATGTGGGGACATAAGATGGAGAGAGATGGGGAGAGATGTGGGGACATAAGGTGGAGAGAGATGGGGAGAGATGTGGGGACATAAGGGGGAGAGAGATGGGGAGAGATGTGGGGACATAAGGTGGAGAGAGATGGGGAGAGATGTGGGGACATAAGGGGGAGAGAGATGGGGAGAGATGTGGGGACATAAGGTGGAGAGAGATGTGGGGACATAAGATGGGGACATAAGATGGAGAGAGAAGGGAGAGATGTGGGGACATAAGATGGGGACATAAGGTGGAGAGAGAAGGGAGAGATGTGGGGACATAAGATGGGGACATAAGGTGGAGAGAGAAGGGGGAGATGTGGGGACATAAGGTGGAGAGAGAAGGGAGAGATGTGGGGACATAAGATGGAGAGAGATGGGGAGAGATGTGGGGACATAAGGTGGAGAGAGATGGGAGAGATGTGGGGACATAAGATGGGGACATAAGGTGGAGAGAGAAGGGAGAGATGTGGGGACATAAGGTGGAGAGAGATGGGGAGAGATGTGGGGACATAAGGTGGAGAGAGATGGGAGAGATGTGGGGACATAAGATGGGGACATAAGGTGGAGAGAGAAGGGAGAGATGTGGGGACATAAGGTGGAGAGAGAAGGGAGAGATGTGGGGACATAAGATGGAGAGAGATGGGGAGAGATGTGGGGACATAAGGTGGAGAGAGATGGGAGAGATGTTGGGACATAAGGTGGAGAGAGAAGGGAGAGATGTGGGAGAGATGTGGGGACATAAGGTGGAGAGAGATGGGGAGAGATGTGGGGACATAAGATGGGGACATAAGGTGGAGAGAGATGGGGAGAGATGTGGGGACATAAGATGGGGACATAAGGTGGAGAGAGAAGGGAGAGATGTGGGGACACAAGGTGGAGAGAGAAGGGAGAGATGTGGGGACATAAGGTGGAGAGAGATGGGGAGAGATGTGGGGACACAAGGTGGAGAGAGAAGGGAGAGATGTGGGGACATAAGGTGGAGAGAGATGGGGGGAGATGTGGGGACATAAGGTGGAGAGAGATGGGAGAGATGTGGGGACATAAGGTGGAGAGAGATGGGGGGACACAAGAGGAAAATGAGAGAGAGGAGAAGTTTAAATTGTAGTCAATCTTATCCAGTGTGACTAACAGAAGCAATTATGGTTAAGTGCCTTGCTCAATGGCACGTCGACAGATTTTCAACTAGTCCGCGCAGGGATTCAAACCAGCGACCTTTCGGTTACTGGCCCAACGCTCTTAACCACTAGGCTAACTGCCACCCTGAGGGGAGAGATGGGGGAGAGATGAGAGAGAAATGAGAGATGGGGGAGAAATGAGGGAGAGATCAGATATGTGGGAGAGAGATCAGATATGTGGGAGAGATGAGAGATGGGGGAGAGATGAGAGATGGGGGGGGGGAGGCCTAAACGTTTAGGCCCAACTACCTGGGCCTAAACGTCAGTGCCAACTACCTGGGCCTAAACCTCAGCGCCAACTACCTGGGCCTAAACCTCAGCGCCAACTACCTGGGCCTAAACCTCAGCGCCAACTACCTGGGCCTAAACCTCAGCGCCACCTACCTGGGCCTAAACCTCAGCGCCAACTACCTGGGCCTAAACCTCAGCGCCAACTACCTGGGCCTAAACGTCAGTGCCAACTACCTGGGCCTAAACCTCAGTGCCAACTACCTGGGCCTAAACCTCAGCGCCAACTACCTGGGCCTAAACCTCAGCGCCAACTACCTGGGCCTAAACCTCAGCGCCAACTACCTGGGCCTAAACCTCAGCGCCAACTACCTGGGCCTAAACCTCAGCGCCAACTACCTGGGCCTAAACCTCAGCGCCAACTACCTGGGCCTAAACCTCGGCGCCAACTACCTGGGCCTAAAAAAAAAAAGACAAAAAGACATGGCTACCCAAAGAGGAGCATCTATGTGATCACTGCACGACAGTGGAGGTAGAGACAGAGATGCACTTTTTCCTCTACTGTTGAGAAATACTCAGAAATAAGAGAATATTTTTCAATCAATTCCCAGCTTCTGTCAATTTACTAATGACATAAAGCTGGGAATTATTCTGGGTGAGGGAGAAACCACTAATATTACTGAATTATCCTGGGTGAGGGAGAAACCACTAATAATACTGAATTATTCTGGGTGAGGGAGAAACCACTAATATTACTGAATTATCCTGGGTGAGGGAGAAACCACTAATATTACTGAATTATTCTGGGTGAGGGAGAAACCACTAATATTACTGAATTATTCTGGGTGAGGGAGAAACCACTAATATTACTGAATTATCCTGGGTGAGGGAGAAACCACTAACAATACTGAATTATTCTGGGTGAGGGAGAAACCACTAACAATACTGAATTATTCTGGGTGAGGGAGAAACGGACAGATAAGTCCTGATTGGCTTGAAGAACATCCCATGATCATTAACTCCATGAAGTATTTAAATAGTAATAATAGTAAATAGTAATAATAGTAATAGTGTGACCATCATCCACGTAGATTGTTAATAAGCCATTTATTTTTCTAATCTTATTTAATTAAATGCCCTGCACAATACAAAAACACACAAACAGACACATAAACAAATACATTAAAACACAAAACAGTCAATTCAAACATTCATTTTTACGACAATAAAGCCAAAAGACATGAATAATAATATTCAATCCCCTCTGCTCATACTGAGATATAGACAGACTTAACCTTAAGACATACACTACGTGGCCAAAAGGTATGTGGACACCTGCTCGTCGAAGACCTCATTCTAAAATCATGGCCATTAATATGGAGTTGTTCCCCCCTTTGCTGCTAAATCAGCCCCCACTCTTCTGGGAAGGCTTTCCACTAGATGTTGGAACATTGCTGCTATAACAGCCCCCACTCTTCTGGGAAGGCTTTCCACTAGATGTTGGAACATTGCTGCTATAACAGCCCCCACTCTTCTGGGAAGGCTTTCCACTAGATGTTGGAACATTGCTGCTATAACAGCCTCCACTCTTCTGGGAAGGCTTTCCACTAGATGTTGGAACATTGCTGCTATAACAGCCTCCACTCTTCTGGGAAGGCTTTCCACTAGATGTTGGAACATTGCTGCTATAACAGCCTCCACTCTTCTGGGAAGGCTTTCCACTAGATGTTGGAACATTGCTGCTATAACAGCCTCCACTCTTCTGGGAAGGCTTTCCACTAGATGTTGGAACATTGCTGCGGGGACTTGCTTCCATTCAGCCACAAGAGCATTAGTGAGGTCAGGCACTGATATTGGGCGATTAGGTTGGCGGTCCAATTCATCCGAAAGGTGTTCAATGGGGTTGAGGTCAGGGCTCTGTGCAGGCCAGTCAAGTTCTTCCACACTGATCGACAAACCAATTCTGTATGGACCTCGCTTTGTGCACGGGGCATTGTCATGCAGACTGTAGCCAAAACCCAGAGAAACAGCCCCAGACCATTATTCCTCCTCCACCAAACTTTACAGTTCAAACTGTGCATTAGGGCAAGTAGCAGTCATGCGTCAAAACTAGATACGTCCATCGGACTGCCAGATCTTAAAGCGTGATTCATCGTTCCAGAGAACTCGTTTCCACTGCTCCAGAGTCCAATGGCGGCGAGCTTTACACCACTCCAGCCGACGCTTGGCATTGCGCATTGGTGACTCTGTCAATCACCGCATTCTTATCGGCAGACTCAACAGCCTTGGTTTCTCAAATGACTGCTTCGCCTGGTTCACCAACTACTTCTCAGACAGAGTTCAGTGTGTCAAATCCGGACAACAGGCCCCTTCCATGCTGCAGAAATGTTTTGGTTCCCTTCCCCAGATCTGTGCCTCGACACAATCCTCTCGGAGCTCTACGGACAATTCCTTTGACCCCGTGGCTTGGTTTTTGTTCTGAAATGCACTGTCAACTGTGGGATCTTATATAGACAGGTGTGTGCCTTTCCAAATCATGTCCAATCAATTGAATTTACCACAGGTGGACTCCAATCAAGTTGTAGAAACATCTCAAGGATGATCAACGGAAACAGGATGCAACTGAGCTCAATTTCGAGTCTCATAGCAAAGGGTCTGAATACTTATGTAAATAAAGTATAGTTTTCATTTTTAATACATTTGCAAACATTTCTAAAAACATGTTTTCGCTTTGTCATTATGGGGTAGTGTGTGTAGATTGATGAGGGAAAAAACATATTTTACCCATTTTAAAAAGGCTGTAAGGTAACAAAATGTGGAAAATGTCAAGGGGTCTGAATACTTTCCAAATGCGCTGTATGCTGACATGTATTCATGTGTTGAACAGTAACATGTTAATGACAGTACCTAGATACAGTAAATTAACATGTGAAGGTACTTACTGCCAGTAGGAAGATACAAAGATGATCTTTAGATGACCAGCCATCCTGTCTGGGTCCTGGCTGGAGGTATAGCTATCAGTCAGCCATCCTGTCTGGGTCCTGGCTGGAGGTATAGCTATCAGTCAGCCATCCTGTCTGGGTCCTGGCTGGAGGTATAGCTATCAGTCAGCCATCCTGTCTGGGTCCTGGCTGGAGGTATATCAATCAGTCAGCCATCCTGTCTGGGTCCTGGCTGGAGGTATAGCTATCAGTCAGCCATCCTGTCTGGGTCCTGGCTGGAGGTATAGCTATCAGTCAGCCATCCTGTCTGGGTCCTGGCTGGAGGTATAGCTATCAGTCAGCCATCCTGTCTGGTGTATTTGTTTGTTTTATGGATCCCCATTAGTTCCTGCCAAGGCAGCAGCTACTCTTCCTGGGGTTTATTATGGATCCCCATTAGTTCCTGCCAAGGCAGCAGCTACTCTTCCTGGGGTTTATTATGGATCCCCATTACTTCCTGCCAAGGCAGCAGCTACTCTTCCTGGGGTTTATTATGGATCCCCATTAGTTCCTGCCAAGGCAGCAGCTACTCTTCCTGGGGTTTATTATGGATCCCCATTAGTTCCTGCCAAGGCAGCAGCTACTCTTCCTGGGGACCTCTTGTGGCATGTCTAGTGAGGTATGCATGGGTGTCCGAGCTGTGTGCCAGTAGTTCAAACAGACAGCTCTGTAAAATACCTCTCACAAATACAAGTAGCAATGAAGTCAATCTCTCCTCCACTTTGAGCCAGGAGAGATTGACATGCATATTTAGCTCTCTGTGTACATTTAAGGGCAGCTATGATCAGTGTACTATATTACGTATTAGATCACTAAAAAAATACTACTTTTACATTACCGTGTAGTTTACCAATAAAATGGTCTGATGATGATGTGGATATACATATCCCGAAAGAAAAAAAGAAATTCTCGCTCCAATACATTTTAATAGAAAGTTAGCAAAAATAGATAAGATCTTGCTACCTGTCTGTTTGCAGGAAAATCACCCTGATTAACTCTTTAGTCATATCCCAGTTAACCCTGATTAACTCTTTAGTCATATCCCAGTTTTACCTGATTAACTCTTTAGTCATATCCCAGTTTACCCTGATTAACTCTTTAGTCATATCCCAGTTTACCCTGATTAACTCTTTAGTCATATCCCAGTTTACCCTGATTAACTCTCTAGTCATATCCCAGTTTAACTCTTTAGTCATATCCCAGTTTACCCTGATTAACTCTTTAGTCATATCCCACTATATCCTGATTAACTCTTTAGTCATATCCCAGTTTACCCTGATAAGCTCTTTAGTCATATCCCAGTTTACCCTGATTAACTCTTTAGTCATATCCCAGTTTACCCTGATGAACTCTTTAGTCATATCCCAGTTTACCCTGACTAACTCTTTAGTCATATCCCAGTTTACCCTGATGAACTCTTTAGTCATATCCCAGTTTACCCTGATGAACTCTTTAGTCATATCCCAGTATACCCTGATTAACTCTTTAGTCATATCCCAGTTTACCCTGATGAACTCTTTAGTCATATCCCAGTTTACCCTGATTAACTCTTTAGTCATATCCCAGTATACCCTGATTAACTCTTTAGTCATATCCCAGTTTACCCTGATGAACTCTTTAGTCATATCCCAGTTTACCCTGATTAACTCTTTAGTCATATCCCAGTATACCCTGATTAACTCTTTAGTCATATCCCAGTTTACCCTGATTAACTCTTTAGTCATATCCCAGTATACCCTGATTAACTCTTTAGTCATATCCCAGTTTACCCTGATTAACTCTTTAGTCATATCCCAGTATACCCTGATTAACTCTTTAGTCATATCCCAGTATACCCTGATTAACTCTTTAGTCATATCCCAGTTTACCCTGATTAACTCTTTAGTCATATCCCAGTTTACCCTGATTAACTCTTTAGTCATATCCCAGTTTACCCTGATTAACTCTTTAGTCATATCCCAGTTTACCCTGATTAATTCTTTAGTCATATCCCAGTTTACACTGATTAACTCTTCAGTCCCAGTTTACCCTGATTAACTCTTTAGTCATATCCCAGTTTACCCTGATTAACTCTTTAGTCATATCCCAGTTTACCCTGATTAACTCTTTAGTCATATCCCAGTTTACCCTGATTAACTCTTACAACCTCTCCCTTTATTCAGATTTCAACCTTTCCCTTTACTCAGATTACAACCTCTCCCTTTACTCAGATTACAACCTCTCCCTTTATTCAGATTACAACCTCTCCCTTTATTCAGATTACAACCTCTCCCTTTATTCAGATTACAACCTCTCCCTTTATTCAGATTACAACCTCTCCCTTTATTCAGATTACAACCTCTCCCTTTATTCAGACCACAACCTCTCCCTTTATTCAGATTACAACCTCTCCCTTTATTCAGATTACAACCTCTCCCTTTATTCAGATTACAACCTCTCCCTTGATTCAGATTACAACCTCTCCCTTTATTCAGATTACAACCTCTCCCTTTATTCAGATTACAACCTCTCCCTTTATTCAGATTACAACCTCTCCCTTTATTCAGATTACAACCTCTCCCTTTATTCAGATTACAACCTCTCCCTTTATTCAGATTACAACCTCTCCCTTTATTCAGATCACAAACTCTCCCTTTATTCAGACCACAACCTCTCCCTTTATTCAGACCACAACCTCTCCCTTTCAGTTATTTGAAAAGGAAATTATCTCCCAAATATAGCTATTTTTAAAACAGAAAGTTGGTTGCAATTTCAATGTAATCCACCAGAAAAGAGAATTCAACAAAGTGGTTCAACTCAAATATACTAATTGATAATTGATTGATAAATTGATAAAGGATGGTTGACTAATTGATTAAAAAATAATAATAATATTCTTCATAAATATCATAAATAGGACTGGTGGAGTTGTCACACATGCAGCTAACAAAGACATATGGACATTTCTGCTCTACACAAAATTACAACCAACTCATTTCAGCATTACCACAAACGGAAGAGGAAAGTGGGGGGGGGAAGAAAGAAACTTGTCTGTTGGCATGAAAAGACCATAAATGGTTAAAGATATTGTGATAAATAAAAAAAAGTATACCAGTTTCATTTAAGGACCAAAAAAAATTCACAGACGTACCAAATAGATTGTTAGAAAATAGTTGTAAAGATTTGACGTACCGATTCCATTGGCACATGGTTTATGAATTGACACGCAAAACGAAGCCGGATTCAAAAGTTAAAATTGTTCTATTGAAATTATTATACAAAATTCTTGCAACCAATAGAATTGTTATTTATACGGGGGATACAACCTTTCTAGCTCTGCAGATTTCGCTGCGAAGAAACAGAATCAGTAGATAAGTTGTTATGGTACTGTCCGTATGTAGCATGTTTTTGTAGCAGGTCCAGGAATGGATGAATAATTGTAATATTTTCCTGGAACTAACCCTGCAGATAGTACTACTGGGTGATCTGAAAAGTCATAGTCAAATTGATCAATAATACTTTTAGAAAAATGTTTTATTTGACAATCTGAAGAAACAATGAGAATAGAAAGGTTCCGAACTTTTGTGAAACAGCACAGTTAAATATATGGCAAATAGAAATCCAATACGGATGGTGTTAAGAGATAGATGTGAGGGGTTGAATGGAGCTTAAGGTTGGGACTAATAACATCAAGATAACCAATGTAAAACATACCGTCTCCGTAAAACGTATTAAGGGTTAAGAACTTTTGTGAAAGAGAACAGTTTGAAAGATACGGGAAAAAGAAAGAGATGGACAGCAGACTGAAGGAAAAGGAGCCAACAAGTGCTCAGCATATGTGGGAACTCCTTCAAGACTGTTGGAAAAGCATTCCAGGTGAAGCTGGTTGAGAAAATGCCAAGAGTACGCAAAGCTGTCATCAAGGCAAAGGGTGGCTACTTAGAAGATTCTCAAATATAAAATATATTTGTTTAACACTTTTTTGGTTACTACATGATTCCATGTGTTATTTCATAGTTTTGATGGCTTCACTATTATTCTACAATGTAGAAAATAGTAAAAATAAAGAAAAACCCTTGAATGAGGAAGTAGTGGTCTATATAATACACTGCTCAAAAAAATAAAGGGAACACTAAAATAACACATCCTAGATCTGAATGAATGAACTATTCTTATTAAATACTTTCTTCTTTATATAGTTGAATGTGCTGACAACAAAATCACACAAGAATTATCAATGGAAATCAAATTTATCAACCCATGGAGGTCTGGATTTGGAGTCACACTCAAAATTAAAGTGGAAAACCTTAAAACAAGTCAAAATGAGGCTCAGTAGTGTGTGTGGCCTCCACGTGCCTGTATGACCTCCCTACAACGCCTGGGCATGCTCCTGATGAGGTGGCGGATGGTCTCCTGAGGGATCTCCTTCCAGACCTGGACTAAAGCATCTGCCAACTCCTGGACAGTCTGTGGTGCAACGTGGCGTTGGTGGATGGAGCGAGACATGATGTCCCAGATGTGCTCAATTGGATTCAGGTCTGGGGAACGGGCGGGCCAGTCCATAGCATCAATGCCTTCCTCTTGCAGGAACTGCTGACACACTCCAGCCACATGAGGTCTAGCATTGTCTTGCATTAGGAGGAACCCAGGGCCAACCGCACCAGCATATGGTGTCACAAGGAGTCTGAGGATCTCATCTCGGTACCTAATGGCAGTCAGGCTACCTCTGGCGAGCACATGGAGGGCTGTGCGCCCCCCCCAAAGAAATGCCACCCCACACCATGACTGACCCACCGCCAAACCGGTCATGCTGGAGGATGTTGCAGGCAGCAGAACGTTCTCCACGGCGTCTCCAGACTGTCACGTCTGTCACATGTGCTCAGTGTGAACCTGCTTTCATCTGTGAAGAGCACAGGGCGCCAGTGGCAAATTTGCCAATCTTGGTGTTCTCTGGCAAATGCCAAACGTCCTGCACGGTGTTGGGCTGTAAGCACAACCCCCACCTGTGGACGTCGGGCCCTCATACCACCCTCATGGAGTCTGTTTCTGACCGTTTGAGCAGACACATGCACATTTGTGGCCTGCTGGAGGTCATTTTGCAGGGCTCTGGCTGTGCTCCTCCTGCTCCTTCTTGCACAAAGGCGGAGGTAGCGGTCCTGCTGCTGGGTTGTTGCCCTCCTACGGCCTCCTCCACGTCTCCTGATGTACTGGCCTGTCTCCTGGTAGCGCCTCCATGCTCTGGACACTACGCTGACAGACACAGCAAACCTTCTTGCCACAGCTCGCATTGATGTGCCATCCTGGATGAGCTGCACTACCTGAGCCACTTGTGTGGGTTGTAGACTCCGTCTCATGCTACCACTAGAGTGAAAGCACCGCCAGCATTCAAAAGTGACCAAAACATCAGCCAGGAAGCATAGGAACTGAGAAGTGGTCTGTGGTCACCACCTGCAGAACCACTCCTTTATTGGGGGTGTCTTGCTAATTGCCTATAATTTCCACCTGTTGTCTATTCCATTTGCACAACAGCATGTGAAATGTATTGTCAATCAGTGTTGCTTCCTAAGTGGACAGTTTGATTTCACAGAAGTGTGATTGACTTGGAGTTACATTGTGTTGTTTAAGTGTTCCCTTTATTTTTTTGAGCAGTGTATATATATTAGGGGTTACTTAGAAATGTCCTTGTTTTTGAAAGAAAAGCAAATTTTTTGTTAATTAAAATAATATCAAATTGATCAGAAATACAGTGTAGACATTGTTAATGTTGTAAATGACTATTGTAGCTGGAAACGGCTGATTTTTTATGGAATATCTACATAGGTGTACAGAGGCCCATTATCAGCAACCATCACTCCTATGTTCCAATGGCACGTTTTGTTAGATACTCCAAGTTTATCATTTTAAAAGGCTAATTGATCATTAGAAAACCCTTTTGCAATTATATTAGCACAGCTGAAAACTGTTGTTCTGATTAAAGAAGCAATAAAACTGTCCTTCTTTAGACTAGTTGAGTATCTGGAGCATCAGCATTTGTGGGTTTGATAACAGGCTCAAAATGGCAAGAAACAAAGAACTTTCTTCTGAAACTCATCAGTCTATTCTTGTTCTGAGAAATTAAAGCTATTTCAAGCGAGAAATTGCCAAGAAACTAAAGATCTTATATAGCGCTTCACAGAACCGCGCAAACTGGCTCTAACCAGAATAGAAAGAGTGGGAGGCCCCGGTGCACAACTGAGCAAGAGGACAAGTACATTAGAGTGTCTAGTTTGAGAAATAGACACCTCACAAGTCCTCAACTGGCAGCTTCATTAAATAGTACACGCAAAACACCAGTCTCAACGTCAACAGTGACGAGGCGACTCCGGGATGCTGACCTTCTAGGCAGAGTTGCAAAGAAAAAGCCATATCTCAGACTGGCCAATAAAAAGAAAAGATTAAGACGGGCAACAGAACACAGACACTGGACAGAGATACAGATAATCATGTCATGAATAGAGAGTAACAATGTGTCTTCCTGAACGTGAGTGAGTGAGTGAGTGAGTGAGTGAGTGAGTGAGTGAGTGAGTGAGTGAGTGAGTGAGTGAGTGAGTGAGTGAGTGAGTGAGTGAGTACCCAGTATGTGGTTGAGCTGGTCCAGGTAGTGCTTCCCAGGGAAGATGGGTCTATTGGAGAGCATTTCAGCCAGGATGCAGCCCACAGACCAGATATCAATAGACTTGGTGTAACCCTGAGAGAGGAGGGGTAAGCATTAATACAGCAGATACATGTAGTAACCTCTAGTATTAATACAGCAGATACATGTAGTAACCTCTAGTATTAATACAGCAGATACATGTAGTAACCTCTAGTATTAATACAGCAGATACATGTAGTAACCTCTAGTATTAACACAGCAGATACATGTAGTAACCTCTAGTATTAATACAGCAGATACATGTAGTAACCTCTAGTATTAATACAGCAGATACATGTAGTAACCTCTAGTATTAATACAGCAGATACATGTAGTAACCTCTAGTATTAATACAGCAGATACATGTAGTAACCTCTAGTATTAATACAGCAGATACATGTAGTAACCTCTAGTATTAATACAGCAGATACATGTAGTAACCTCTAGTATTAATACAGCAGATACATGTAGTAACCTCTAGTATTAATACAGCAGATACATGTAGTAACCTCTAGTATTAATACAGCAGATACATGTAGTAACCTCTAGTATTAATACAGCAGATACATGTAGTAACCTCTAGTATTAATACAGCAGATACATGTAGTAACCTCTAGTATTAATACAGCAGATACATGTAGTAACCTCTAGTATTAATACAGCAGATACATGTAGTAACCTCTAGTATTAATACAGCAGATACATGTAGTAACCTCTAGTATTAATACAGCAGATACATGTAGGAACCTCTATTGTAGACTAATACAGGGGGGGGGGGGGGGACCTGACCCCAAGGTGTGGACAGGGACCAGGTACTCCCTCTAACCTGACCCCAAGGTGTGGACAGGGCCCATGTACTCCCTCTAACCTGACCCCAAGGTGTGGACAGGGCCCATGTACTGCCCCTAACCTGACCCCAAGGTGTGGACAGGGCCCATGTACTCCCTCTAACCTGACCCCAAGGTGTGGACAGGGCCCATGTACTCCCCCTAACCTGACCCCAAGGTGTGGACAGGGCCCAGGTACTCCCCCTAACCTGACCCCAAGGTGTGGACAGGGCCCATGTACTCCCTCTAACCTGACCCCAAGGTGTGGACAGGGCCCATGTACTCCTTCTAACCTGACCCCAAGGTGTGGACAGGGACCAGGTACTCCCCCTAACCTGACCCCAAGGTGTGGACAGGGCCCATGTACTCCCTCTAACCTGACCCCAAGGTGTGGACAGGGCCCATGTACTCCCCCTAACCTGACCCCAAGGTGTGGACAGGGCCCATGTACTCCCCCTAACCTGACCCCAAGGTGTGGATACGGACCAGGTACTCCCCCTAACCTGACCCCAAGGTGTGGACAGGGACCATGTGCTCCCCCTAACCTGACCCCAAGGTGTGGACAGGGCCCAGGTACTCCCCCTAACCTGACCCCAAGGTGTGGACAGGGACCATATACTCCCTCTAACCTGACCCCAAGGTGTGGATACGGGCCATGTACTCCCCCTAACCTGACCCCAAGGTGTGGATACGGACCAGGTACTCCCCCTAACCTGACCCCAAGGTGTGGACAGGGCCATGTACTCCCCCTAACCTGACCCCAAGGTGTGGACAGGGCCCATGTACTCCCCCTAACCTGACCCCAAGGTGTGGACAGGGACCAGGTACTCCCCCTAACCTGACCCCAAGGTGTGGATTTACTTGGTCAATTCAGGAAGCTGAATGAGGACCTTATTACTGATGAATGTGATGTTCTGGTGTCTCTGGGTCAATTCAGGAAGCTGAATGAGGACCTTATTAGTGATGAATGTGATGTTCTGGTGTCTCTGGGTCCATTCAGGAAGCTGATTGAGGATCTTATTACTGTGTTAATGTGATGTTCTGGTGTCTCTGGGTCAATTCAGGAAGCTGAATGATTGTGTGTGATTATGACTTTTTCTTTCTTGCATTTCGTATTTATATTGATGTGCGTTTTTCTTTCTGCTTGCATTTTGATGTGTGTAATTTCTGTAATTCGGACTCCCTGATAAAATAAAGGTTAAATAAATAAAAAGTCTCCGTCCAGTATGAAAGAAGTTTGCGTTGGGTCATGGAAACCACCTAACTAGCATTAGCGCAATGACTGGAAGTCTACAGGAACGGTTAGCATGCACGCTTTAAAAACAGCAACATTTTATCCACGCCACCAAGATAATCTATTAGCTAGAAAAGGTATGTTAAGAGTTTACACTTCCTCTTCCAATAAACTGTGGGGAGGTCAACATAATGAAACTGTCCCAACAATTCTATTCATTTTACATGTTGAATAATTCTACTTTCATTAGCGTTCACCTGATAGTAAAAATATATATCACATCTTGTCTTAACATATGATCGCAGTTCCTGGGTCACCGGTTTGCCTGGGCAAGGAAAGGTTGAAAACCCCTGGTCTTGTGTCATGGTGTGTGGTGCATTGAGATTTGGCATTTATCTGTCTGGCCACCAGGTGGCGCTAACCTTGGAGTTGAGCATGATCTCAGGCGCCCGGTACCAGCGAGTAGCTACATACTCCGTCAGGAAGCCTGTGTGGTCGTGGTCTGGGTCAGCCACACGTGCCAGACCGAAGTCGCAAATCTAAGGAGAGGGAAGAGGAGGATGTTAGTGAAGAGAGCAGCGGGGGGGGGGGAGGGGGAGCAGGAGGGGAGAGCAGAATGAAAGGAGATAAAGGAGACATCAGAGGACATTAGTGAGGAGAGGAGGAAAGAGCAGAATGAAAGGAGAGAAAGGGGACATCGGAGGGGACCGCGGAAGACATTAGTGAGGAGAGGAGGGAGGAGAGAGAAAACGAGGATGTTACATTTACATTTTAGTCATTTAGCAGACGCTCTTATCCAGAGCGACTTACAGTAGAGTGCATACATTTTATTACATTTACATACTGAGACAAGGATATCCCTACCGGCCAAACCCTCCCTAACCCGGACGACGCTATGCCAATTGTGCGTCGCCCCACGGACCTCCCGGTTGCGGCCGGCTGCGACAGAGCCTGGGCGTGAACCCAGAGACTCTGGTGGCGCAGCTAGCACTGGGATGCAGTGGTCTACCCGGGATGTTAGTGAGGAAGGGAGAGAAGAGGGTTTAGAGAAAGTCTCAACATGGAAAATGCCAAAGCCCTTAAAGTAGGGGACACGGCAGATGTAACAGCACAGCATTTGAAGCTGACTGCTTGTAGAACCTCGTCCTGGAAGGAGCTGATTTCCCAGACTAAACCTCGTCCTAGAAGGAGCCGATTTCCCAGACTAAAGCTAGTCCTGGAAGGAGCTGATTTCCCAGACTAAACCTAGTCCTGGAATAACCAAACACTTTCAATAAAGATTCTCCATTTAGCAATCGTTTTAGACCCAGACAGTGTCCCGGGAAACAGGTCCAAGGTGTAGTATTATTACTGATTAGGTTAGGGGTCAAGGTTCGTTACCTTGAGGTCGCAGGTGGTATTGAGCAGCAGGTTGGAGGACTTGAGGCCTTGGTGCAGTAGGTTAGAGGTTAGTAGTGTATTTTGTGATCACAGATGGAATTCAGGAGCAGGTTGGAGGGCCTGGGGTCTCAGTGCAGTAGGTTAGGGGTTAGGGAAGCTGTTCCCAAACTTGGGGTCGCGACTCCATGTAGTGAAATTGTATTATACACTAAACGCAACAAGTGTTGGTCCCATGTTTCATGAGCTGAAATAAAATATCCCAGAAATGTTCCATAAACACAAAAAGCTTAATTCTCTCAAATTGTGTACACAAATGTCTTTACACCCCTGTTAGTGAGCATTCCTCCTTTGCCAAAATAATCCATCCACTTGACAGGTGTGGCATATCAAGAAGCTGGGGCGGCAGGGTAGCCTAGTGGTTAGCGCGTTGGACTAGTAACCGAAAGGTTGCAAGTTCAAATCCCTGACAAGGTACAAATCTGTCGTTCTGCCCCTGAACAGGCAGTTAACCCACTGTTCCTAGGCCGTCATTGAAAATAAGAATTTGTTCTTAACTGACTTGCCTAGTTAAATAAAGGTAAAAAAAAAAAAAAAAAAAAAAAGCTGACTAAACAGCATGATCATTACACAGGTGCGCCTTGTGCTGGGGACAATAAAATACCATTAAAATGTGCAGTTTTGCCACAACAACACAATGCCACAAGTCTCAAGTTTTGAGGAATCGTCAAATTGCCATGCTGACAGCATGAACGTCCACCAGAGCTGTTGCCAGATCATTTAATGCGGTTTGCTGTGGTCAACTCCAGCAGGTATATTTCACTGGTCATCCCCAAAGGCAACTCCCCTTTTGGCCGCTTTTCCTTCCAGTTCTCTGCTGCCAATGACTGGAACAAATTGCAAAAATCACTGAAGCTGGAGTCTTTTATATATAGACTCCGTCTCATGCTACCACTAGAGTGAGAGCACCGCCAGCATTCAAAAGTGACCAAAACATCAGCCAGGAAGCATAGGAACTGAGAAGTGGCCTACGGAGCTGTGAGGGGAACGGCACCTCCGTACCTTCAGGCTCTGATCAGGCCCTACACCCAAACAAGGGCACTGCGTTCATCCACCTCTGGCCTGCTCGCCTCCCTACCTCTGAGGAAGTACAGTTCCCGCTCAGCCCAGTCAAAACTGTTCGCTGCTCTGGCACCCCAATGGTGGAACAAACTCCCTCACGACGCCAGGACAGCGGAGTCAATCACCACCTTCCGGAGACACCTGAAACCCCACCTCTTTAAGGAATACCTAGGATAGGATAAAGTAATCCTTCTAACCCCCCCCTTAAAAGATTTAGATGCACTATTGTAAAGTGGTTGTCCCACTGGATTTCATAAGGTGAATGCACCAATTTGTAAGTCGCTCTGGATAAGAGCGTCTGCTAAATGACTTAAATGTAAATGGTCTGTGGTCACCACCTGCAGAACCACTACTTTATTGGGGGTGTCTTGCTAATTGCCTATAATTTCCACCTTCTGTCTATTCCATTTGCACAACAGCATGTGAAATTTATTGTCAATCAGTGTTGCTTCCTAAGTGGACAGTTTGATTTCACAGAAGTGTGATTGACTTGGAGTTACATTGTGTTGTTTAAGTGTTCCCTTTATTTTTTTGAGCAGTGTATATATGAAGGGACAAAGGGACAAAGCCATCGATCACGTGAGCATTAATTCCTATGTTGAAATTCAATAGCGCATTGAAGCCAAATTAAGTTTGTTAAGATGACGCCAAATGGAGACATATCATGCAGCAGTTTGAGCTACTCCAGGAAGTGACGTGCAGGCTTGCTCAGTGCTGCCCCCTCTCCGAGTATCTAGTACAGCTGAAGGCCAACCAAGGTACTGCAGGCTGCCATAAGCAACTCAATTATCCTTTTAACTGGTTCTGTGTGCGATTTTAAAATAATCTGTTCCACGATATACATCTGGTGTATTAAAAGCCATTATTGGTACCACGATTGACTTCTAAATTGTATTTATTTTTTTACCTGAAGACTGCCATTTTCACCATCAACTATAACGTATTCTGCAAACAATGTCTGCAGTACCGTGATTGGCCTTGAAATTCCGCGGCTTCAATTAGAGGGGACAGTCTCTGCGCAGGACGTTAGGGTCAGGGGTCAGGGTTCTGTACCTTTAGGTCACAGGTGGTATTGAGCAGCAGGTTGGAGGGTTTGAGGTCACGGTTCTGGACGTTAAGGTCAGGGGTCAGTACCTTTAGATTACAGGTAGTATTGAGCAGCAGGTTGGAGGGTTTGAGGTCGCGGTGCAGGACGTTAGGGTCAAGGGTCAGGGGTCAGGGTTCTGTACCTTTAGGTCACAGGTGGTATTGAGCAGCAGGTTAGAGGGTTTGAGGTCGCGGTGCAGGATGTTAAGGGTCAGAGGTCAGGGGTCAGTACCTTTAGGTCACAGGTGGTATTGAGCAGCAGGTTAGAGGGTTTGAGGTCGCGGTGAGGACGTTAGGGTCAGGGGTCAGGGGTCAGTACCTTTAGGTCACAGGTGGTATTGAGCAACAGGTTAGAGGGTTTGAGGTCACGGTGCAGAACGTTAAGGTCAGAGGTCAGGGGTCAGTACCTTTAGGTCACAGGTGGTATTGAGCAGCAGGTTGGAGGGTTTGAGGTCGCGGTGCAGGACGTTGGCAGAGTGGATGTACTTCAGGCCTCTCAGGATCTGATACAGGAAGTAACAGATGTGATCGTTGCTCAGGCGCTGGGTCTTCAGGAGCTTGTACAGGTCTGTCTCCATCAGGTCCTGCACGATGTAGCTAGGAGACAAGGGGTTAAGGAATCTGCTAGATAGATACAACAACACAACCCATGTCATTAGATCTGAGGCTCAGCTTGTACAGGTCTGTCTCCATCAGGTCATGAGTAGCTGGGTTACACACGGTTAAAGAACAACAGTGTATCTCAGTTAACTGAGCCCTAAAATCATGCGTAATTTGGTCAGCTGTGTGAATTAAATGTGGATATGTACCTGTTAGAAATTGAGAGTTACACAAGTCTCCACCCTCGCAAAAGAAAACTCTCAGACAAAAAGACTCACAGCTGTACTCGCTGCCAAACGGGATTCTAACATGTATTGACTCAGGGGTATGAATACTTATGTAAATTCAATATTTCAAGTTTAATAAAATTGGTAAAATTTCTAAAAACATGGTTTTAATTTTGTCTTTATGGGGTATTGTCTGTAGATGGGTGAGAAAATACATATTTAATGTAATCTATTTTGAATTCAGGCTGCAACAACGAGAAAGTCACATGGTGACATACTTGTGCAAAAAGTGCAATTCAATCCCAGAACAACAGCAAAGGAACTTGTGAAGATGCTGGAGGAAACAGGTACAGAATTATCTATATCCACAGTAAAACGAGTCCTATATCGACATAACCTGAAAGTCCGCTCAGCAAGGAAGAAGCCACTGCTCCAAAACCACCATAAAAAAGCCAGACTACGGTTTGCAACTGCACATGGGGACAAAGATCGTACTTTTTGGAGAAATGTCCTCTGGTCTGATGAAACAAAAATAGAACCGTTTGGCCATAATGACCATCGTTATGTTTGGAGGAAAAAGTGGGAGGCTTGCAAGCTGAAGAACACCATCCCAACCGTGAAGCACGGGGGAGGTAGCATCATGTTGTGGGGGTACTTTGCTGCAGGAGGGACTGGTGCACTTCACAAAATAGATGAAATCATGAGGAGGAATATTATGTGGAAATATTGAAGCAACATCTCAAGACATCAGTCAGGAAGTTAAAGCTTGGTTGCAAATGGGTCTTCCAAATGGACAATGACCCCAAGCATACTTCCAAAGTTGTGGCAAAATGGCTTAAGGACAACAAAGTCAAGGTATTGGAGTGGCCATCACAAAGCCCTGACCTCAATCATGTAGAAAATTTGTGGGCAGAAGTGAAAAAGCGTGTGCGAGCAAGGAGGCCTACAAACCTGACTCAGTTACACCAGCTCTGTCAGGAGGAATGGGTCAAGGAATGGGCCAAGCTTGTAGAAGGCTACCCCAAACACTTGACACAAGTTAAACAATTTAAAGGCAATGCTACCAAATACTAATTGTGTATATTTACCTCTGACGCACTGGGAATGTGATGAAAGAAATAAAACCTGAAATAAATCATTCTATCTACTATTATTCTGACATTTCACATTCTTAAAATAAAGTGGTGATCCTAACTGACCTAAGACAGGGAATTTTTACTCGGATTAAATGTCAGGAATTGTGAAACTGTATAGATTTATAAAAAATATATATATATATAAAAAATTAAAATTAAAATTTAAACCCTTGAATGAGTTGGTGTTCTTTCTTGTATGATACTATTTTCTACATTGTAGAATAACAGTGAAAACATTACAACTATGAAATAACACATATGGAATCATGTAGTAACCAAAAAAGTGTTAAACAAATCAAAATATATTTTACATTTGAGATTCTTCAAAGTAGCCAGCCTTTGCCTTAATGACAGCTTGGCATTCTCTCAACCAGCTTCATGAGGTTGTCACCTGGAATGCATTTCATTTAACAGGTGTGCTTTCTTAAAAGTTAATTTGTGGAATTTATTTTCTTCTTAATGTGTTTGAGCCAATCAGTTGTGTTGTGACAAGGTGGGGAGATATACAGAAGATAGCCCTATTTGGTAAAAGACCAAGTCCATATTATGGAAAGAACAGCTCAAATAAGCAAAGAGAAACGACAGTCCATCATTACTTTAAGACATGAAGGTCAGTCAATCTGGAAAATGTCAAGAACTTTGAAAGTTTCTTTAAGGTCAGTCACAAAAACTATCAAGCGCTATGATGAAACTGGCTCTCATGAGGACCACCACAGGAAAGGAAGACCCAGAGTTCTCTGCTGCAGAGGATAAGTTAATTAGAGTTACCAGCCTCAGAAATTGCAGCCCAAATAAATGCTTCAGAGTTCAAGTAACAGACATCTCAATATCAACTGTTCAGAGGAGACTGCGTGAATCAGACCTTCATGGTCGAATTGCTGCAAAGAAACCACTACGAAAGGACACCAATAAGAAGAAGAGACTTGTTTGGGCCAAGAAACACGAGCAATGGACATTAGACTGTTGGAAATCTGTCCTTTGGTCTGATGAGGTCAAATTGTAAATTTTTGGTTCCAACCGCAGTGTCTTTGTGAGACGCGGTGTGGGTGAACAGACGATCTACGCATGTGTATTTCCCGCCGTGAAGCATGGAGGAGGAGGTGTGATGGGGCTTTGCTGATGACACTGATATATTTAGAATTCAAGCCATACTTAACCAGCATGGCTACCACAGCATTCTGCAGTGATACGCCATCCCATCTGATTTGGGCTTAGTGGGACTATCATTTGTTTTTCAACAGGACAATGACCCAACACACCTGCAGGCTGTGTAAGGGCTATTTGACCAAGAAGGACAGTGATGGACTGCTGCATCAGATGACCTGGCCTCCACAATCACCCGACCTCAACCCAATTGAGATGGTTTGGGATGAGTTGGATCGCAGCGTGAAGGAAAAGCGAAGGAAAAGCAGCCAACAAGTGCTCAGCATATGTGGGAACTCCTTCAAGAATGTTGGAAAAGCATTCCTCATGAAGCTGGTTGAGAGAATGCCAAGTGTGCAAAGCTGAATAAAATATATTTTGATTTGTTCAACACTTTTTTGGTTACTACATGATTCCAAATGTGTTATTTCATAGTTTTGATGTCTTCACTATTATTCTACAATGTAGAAAATATTAAAAAATCAAATAAAAACCCTTGAATAAGTATGTGTTCTAAAACTTTTGACCAGTAGTGAACTTCAGTATGTTATAGTGTTGTGTTAGACTGATTGCACAAAATATTAGCACGCCCCTTTTGCCCCCAGAACAGCCTCAATTCGTCAGGTCATGGACTATACAAGGTGTCTAAAGTGTTCCACAGGGATCCTGGTCCATGTTGACTCCAATGATACCTACAGTTGTCAAGTTGATTGGATGTCCTTTGGGTGGTGGACCATTCTTGATACACACGGGGGAAACTGTTGAGCGTGAAAAACCCAGCAGAGTTGCAGTTCTTGACACAAACCGGTGCGCCTGGCACCTACTACCATACCCCGTTAAAAGGCACTTAAATCTTTTGTCTTGCCCATTCACACATACATAATCCATGTTTCAATTGTCTCAAGGCTTAAAAGTCCTTATTTAACCTGTCTCCTCCCCTTCATCTACACTGATTGAAGTGGATTAAACAAGTGGGATCAATAAGAGATCATGGATTCACCTGATCAGTCTCGTGGAGAGAGCAGGTGTTCCTAATGTTTGTGTATTTGGAAGACATTAAACCAAACTGACCACTGTCCTTCTAACATTCTCTGATTGGTTGGACGTTGCCGGGCATCAACGTTAGGACAACGTTCCTGTGATGAAACGGCCTAAGATCTGACAACATTACTAAAAAATATCTGGAAATCATTATGATACTGTCCTGATGAATGTGAGGTACAGCATTCCTGTGGGGTTTTGTGTGAGAGAGAAGAGTGTGTGTGTACATGTCTCTCTTTGTGGCGATGGAACAGGTTTACTGACATCATCAGGTAAAGGATACACGTCCTTCATCTGGTCGATGGAGGGCGTGAGGATGATGTCGTTGATGCTGATGATGTTCTCATGTTTGAAACGCAGCAGGATCTTAATCTCTCTCAGAGTCCTCTGGCAGTATGTCTGGTGCTCAAACGGACTGATCTTCTTGATCGCCACGCGGACCTTGTTGTCACGGCAATATGCAGAGCTGGGGGGGGGGGAGAGAGAGAGCAGGTTAGAGTCTGAGTGAGAAAAAAATCAGCTGAATGTAATTGAAAAATCCATACTATCTAATCACTTCTGGGAAAATTGGAACACACTAAACACAAAGACTTATCCAATCAAAAAACAGAGATGTGGATAAACCACTTCTCCAATCTTTTTGTCTCTGTAACAAAGAACAAATAGCAAAAACACACATCAAATACAAATCTTAGAATCATCTACTTAAGACTACCAGAACTCTGGTCCTCCGAGTGACTCAGCGGTCTAAGGCACTGCAGTGCTTGAGGCGTCACTAAAGATCAGGGTTCGATCCCGGGCTGTGTTGCAGCCGGCTGCGACCGAGAGATTCATGAGGTGATGTACAATTGGCCCTGCGTCGCCTGGGTTAGGGGAGGGTTTGTCAGGGTAGGATGTCCGTGTCCCATCGCGCTCTTGTGACTCCTGTGGCGGGCCGGGCGCGTGCACTCTGACACCGTCGCCAGTTGAACAGTGTTTCCTTCGAAACATTGGTGCGGCTGACTTCCGGGTTAAGCGAGCAGTGTGTCACGAAGCAGTGTGTCACGAAGCAGTGTGTCACGAAGCAGTGTGTCACGAAGCAGTGTGTCACGAAGCAGTGTGTCACGAAGCAGTGTGTCACGAAGCAGTGCGGCTTGGTGGGGTCATGTTTCTGAGGACGCATGGCTCTCGACCTTCGACCTGAGTCCGTACGGGAGTTGCGGCGGACAAGACTAACTACCAATTAGATAAAAATATATATTTTTAAATACATTTTAAAAATAGACTACGAGAACCCACTGGGTTCGTCAATTACATTGAATGAACACTACAAAATACAAACCCTCAAAACCAAAAAGGCCTGTGGTGTTGATGGTATCCTAAATTAAATGATAAAATATACAGAGTACAAACTCCAATTGGCTATACTTTTTAACATCATCCTCAGCTGTGGAATCTTCCCCAATATTTGGAACAAAGGACTGAGTCGTCGTCCCCCAATCCACAAAGTGTAGACAAATTTGCCCCCAATAACTACTGTGGGATATGTGTCAACAGCAACCTTGGGAAAATCCTCTGCGAAATAATTAACAGCAGACTTGTACATTTACTCAGTGAAATCAATGTACTAGCAAACAGACCACATATTTACCAAATGACCGTACAACAGACCACGTATTCACCCTGCACACCCTCATTGACAAACAAACAACTGCTGTGGCTACCTAGCTAGTTGACTGGTGTGGCTACCTAGCTAGTTGACTGGTGTGGCTACCTAGCTAGTTGACTGGTGTGGCTACCTAGCTAGTTGACTGGTGTGGCTACCTAGCTAGTTGACTGGTGTGGCTGCCTAGCTTGTTGACTGGTGTGGCTACCTAGCTAGTTGACTGGTGTGGCTGCCTAGCTAGTTGACTGGTGTGGCTGCCTAGCTAGTGGACTGCTGTGGCTGCCTAGCTAGTGGACTGCTGTGGCTGCCTAGCTAGTGGACTGCTGTGGCTGCCTAGCTAGTGGACTGCTGTGGCTACCTAGCTAGTGGACTGCTGTGGCTACCTAGCTAGTGGACTGCTGTGGCTACCTAGCTAGTGGACTGCTGTGGCTGCCTAGCTAGTGGACTGCTGTGGCTGCCTAGCTAGTGGACTGCTGTGGCTACCTAGCTAGTGGACTGCTGTGGCTACCTAGCTAGTGGACTGCTGTGGCTACCTAGCTAGTGGACTGCTGTGGCTACCTAGCTAGTTGACTGCTGTGGCTACCTAGCTAGTTGACTGCTCTGGCTACCTAGCTAGTTGACTGCTGTGGCTACCTAGCTAGTTGACTGCTGTGGCTACCTAGCTAGTTGACTGCTGTGGCTGCCTAGCTAGTTGACTGCTGTGGCTACCTAGCTAGTTGCCTGCTGTGGCTACCTAGCTAGTTGACTGCTCTGGCTACCTAGCTAGTTGACTGCTGTGGCTACCTAGCTAGTTGACTGCTGTGGCTACCTAGCTAGTTGACTGCTGTGGCTACCTAGCTAGTTGACTGCTGTGGCTGCCTAGCTAGTTGACTGCTGTGGCTACCTAGCTAGTTGCCTGCTGTGGCTACCTAGCTAGTTGACTGCTGTGGCTAGACAAAAAGGACTCGTTTTGAAAGTTGATCACATTCTTTGAGGCTTTAAGTCTTATTACACCGTGATTATGGTCAGTCAAAGCAACTGGGAAACGTCCACGGCAGCCATTGTTGTCACCTTAGGAAGCACCACCACCACCAACCAGCCTACACCACATCACCTGTTGTTACTATGACAACTAGTGTAGCCTTGACAGCAAATTACAGCTGTGTGGACACTTAAAACTTGCTGTTTGAACAGTCAGTAGGCTAAAACTGATTTGAAAAACAAAACTGATTTGATAAGTGTTGGAGCGAGAAAGCTGCCCAAAAGGTTGAACGTACGTATCGTTAGGATCGTAAGAAAATCAATACGTAAAGTGTGTTAAAGACATGCGTGAAACATGAAACGTAAACATTAAATTAGATCTGTAAACTTACAGTAAAAACTATTATAAGACTATGAATGAACATTTACACGTTCAAATCTTACTTTACATTATACTTTACTCGTTTTCAGATCTTTTTTTATGCGTACACAAACTTTTGTCAGTAATGTGGCATTTGTAAAGGACATGAACATAAGTTAGCTGGTCGATCAAACCACTCTAGCCCAGAAGTTAGAGTTACTTTTCAGCTTCCGGTTTCATTTCCAAAATAAGTCGAGAGCTGGTTTTAGAACTGCATTCAATAACAACATTACACCACTAGATGGCGTAGTAAAGGCTTGGGCCTTCAGCAAATGACTTGTGTGGGAATGATAAAAGACACAGAAGAGCCTTGTCTAGAATAACCACCTGAGCTACAAAATGGACAGTAAATATGATTTAGGCCTATCCAACTATGTAAATATGCCATACTGTTACCATATAATTGCAAAATTTATTTTTTATAGCCGCGTCGGCCTACTGTGGTGATTATGTCACCAAATGAATCACACTTGTTCCAGTATTTGGGAGCACGGACTGTAGGCCTTATATTAGGCATTATGACTGTTGTATTAGTGAATTCCAACTCTGTATGGAGGCTTGTTACAGCCATTTGCATTGCACAACCCCATCACGCAGAGGCTATAACCATATCAATAGATGAGACAAAACAAAAAATATTGATGAAGTCTTAGCTATTTAACTCAGGACAGGTTATAGCCAAGGGGACCCAAATGGTCAAGACGATCTACAGCCTATTTTTATTGCCAGATTTATTTTCCCTATCCGCCACTGCACGTGCTTCCTCAACTATTTTGTTTACCATTTATTTAGAGGCTATATTTAGAGGCATGTGAGCTAGGGTCTCTTTTGAAGGAGAGTCCTGTAATAAAAACAGTTATAGAACACAAATAGAGTTGTAAAATTTATTCCACAAGACACCAGTACCTAAAATGATAGCCTAAATTGCAAACGCCTACAAGTTGAAGGCCTATTTTACATTTGGAAAAGCCTAAAATTAAACAATTAGTTAAAGTGATAGGCTAAAAACACACACATGGATTTCAATAAACAAATGGATAAGAGTATTCTATTCTCTGATTTAATTCCTATTGCAACGCAGACAAATGACTGAATGAAACTGCATTGTTGGTTAGGGGCCTCGTAAGTAAGCATTTCACTGTTACACCGGTTGTTTTCGGCACATGTGACTAATAAAATTTGATAACATACTGAACTGAACGAAGGATGAATTAAAATGTTCAAACATGTTGGAATGATGAGTTGCGCGCATCATGCACGCTCTGCACTTTACTTGGCTACGAGGCTAATAGTCCTACATTAGGGTATAACGACTGTCTGGCTGCCTGCCTCCAGAAGGACATCCGAGGGGGGCTTTTCTGAAGGCACACGGTGCTGCATGGAGATCACAAGCTCTTCAACTGGGCAGCAGTGTCGTGATGGAGGGAATAGCCCTTACAGAGACTACCTAAGACCACCACAACAGGGTTATTGCCATGTGTGGTAATAATCTTATGCAAGACTTAGCCTCTGTTTAACCTCTCCCGTGTTCATTTCAAAAGGCCATATGTACCTGACCAGATTCATAAAAAACATGTCAAATTATTTTTTATGTTCATATTGAACCCTGCTACAGAATATGCTTTGGCAAGATTGAGTGACGAAATAAATATGCAAATATTCAACAACAACAAAAATTATTAGAGTGTAAAAGATTCCTGGTAGATACTACCGGTTACGATTCCTGGTAGATACTACTGGTTACGATTCCTGGTAGATACTACTGGTTATGATTCCTGGTAGATACTACCGGTTACGATTCCTGGTAGATACTACTGGTTATGATTCCTGGTAGACACTACTGGTTATGATTCCTGGTAGACACTACTGGTTATGATTCCTGGTAGACACTACTGGTTATGATTCCTGGTAGACACTACTGGTTATGATTCCTGGTAGATACTACCGGTTATGATTCCTGATTCCTGGTAGATACTACCGGTTATGATTCCTGGTAGACACTACTGGTTATGATTCCTGGTAGATACTACTGGTTATGATTCCTGGTAGATACTACTGGTTATGATTCCTGGTAGACACTACTGGTTATGATTCCTGGTAGATACTACCGGTTATGATTCCTGATTCCTGGTAGATACTACCGGTTATGATTCCTGATTCCTGGTAGATACTACTGGTTATGATTCCTGATTCCTGGTAGATACTACTGGTTATGATTCCTGGTAGATACTACCGGTTATGATTCCTGATTCCTGATAGATACTACCGGTTATGATTCCTGGTAGATACTACTGGTTATGATTCCTGGTAGATACTACTGGTTATGATTCATTATTCCTGGTAGATACTACCGGTTATGATTCCTGATTCCTGGTAGATACTACTGGTTATGATTCCTGGTAGACACTACCGGTTATGATTCCTGGTAGATACTACCGGTTATGATTCCTGGTAGACACTACCGGTTATGATTCCTGGTAGACACTACTGGTTATTATTCATTATTCCTGGTAGATACTACCGGTTACGATTCCTGGTAGATACTACCGGTTACGATTCCTGGTAGATACTACCGGTTATGATTCCTGGTAGACACTACCGGTTATGATTCCTGGTAGACACTACCGGTTATGATTCTTGGTAGACACTACCGGTTATGATTCCTGGTAGACACTACCGGTTATGATTCCTGGTAGATACTACCGGTTATGATTCCTGATTCCTGGTAGATACTACCGGTTATGATTCCTGGTAGATACTACCGGTTATGATTCCTGGTAGACACTACCGGTTATGATTCCTGGTAGACACTACCGGTTATGATTCCTGATTCCTGGTAGATACTACTGGTTATGATTCATTATTCCTGGTAGATACTACCGGTTATGATTCCTGATTCCTGGTAGATACTACCGGTTATGATTCCTGATTCCTGGTAGATACTACCGGTTATAATTCCTGATTCCTGGTAGATACTACTGGTTATGATTGCAGACAGAGCCCAGAAAATGAGGTGTAATATTGAATGAGTCATATGTTGATAAGGTGCATGCATGTGGATGTCCACGTCACCCAGAGATATACCCATACTGTAGAGAGACACCTAGCGGACTGAAACTGCACTGTTGTAGACAGAATACAGTTAATGCTATCTAGACTTACGCTGCTAAACAAATCCATTTCATTAGCTACCTAAACGGGAAGTCAACTGAGGAGTCATAGAGACTTAACTTGAAAACATGTGTAACGGATGTGAAATGGCTAGCTAGTTAGCGGGTACGCGCTAGTAGCGTTTCAATCAGTTACGTCACTTGCTCTGAAACCTAGAAATAGTGTTGCAACTTGCTCTGCAAGGGCCGCGGCCTTTGTGGAGCGATGGGTAACGATGCTTCGTGGGCGACTGTTGTTGATGTGTGCAGAGGGTCCCTGGTTCGCGCCCGTGTCGGGGCGAGGGGACGGTTTAAAGTTATACTGTTACACGTGCAGGGTACTACTTTCAGGTTTCCCTGACTTCTGGGTTTTCTTCGGTGTGATGATTGTTCGGGTAGCACGCCTCACAGGCCGTCTGGTGTACGTTTCTTTGTTGTTGGTGAGATGAAAACTGCCTAAACTCTGAAAGGTATTATTGTACGTCAGAATTGCTACACAAGATTTGTTCGAGCATAAAATAGTCTGTCATCGTAACATGGTATTTGTATGTTCTGAGATTAAATGTCACATTTCACGCATGGCTTTTCTTAATATCCTAACAATTTACATATGACTTTTCTTAATATCCTAACAATTTACATATGGCTTTTCTTAATATCCTAACAATTTACATAAGGCTTTTCTTACGATCCTAACAATTTACAGAAGGCTTTTCTTACAATCCTAACAATTTACATAAGGCTTTTCTTACGATCCTAATGATACGCACGTTCAACCTTTTGTCAGGGATCTCACTCCATAATTAAGACCTGCAGTGTGAACAGGGCTGAAGAGCTTTCCACACCTGGATTGTACAATATTTGCCCATTATTCTTTTCAAAATCCTTCAAGCTCTGGCATATTGATTGTTGAATATGATAGACAACCATTTTTCAGGTCTTGCCATAGTTTTGACTTAAATGTACTTGGAAAAAATCTAACTCGGCCACTCAGGAACATCAACTGTAAGCAACTCCAGTGTAGATTTGGTTCTCGTGTTTTAGGTTATAGTCCTGCTGAAATGTGAATTGACTGTTCGACTGAGGGACCTTACAGATAATTGTATGTGCAGGCTAGGAGAGGAGGTCGTCATTCAAAAATGATGTTAAACACTGTTACTGCACACAGAGTCCATGCACCTTGTGAAGCACATTTCATGACATTGTTCTCTTTTGTTGTTATTATGATGGAATTATTCATTTAATTTGTGTGATTGCCAAAGCAAGAGAAGAAAAAAAACACAAAAGTATGTTTCCCAGGACAATAAAGACATTTGAATTGAATTGTCGAGAAAGCATGGGGGGGGCAGGGTTTCCATGGAAACAGAGTACAAGGCCTTAGATATTGCAGCCAGTGTGGAAGGTTATGCAACATGCTGTTGCCAAGGCAATGTAGTGGAGGGGGATAAAGGGAACATCTAAACCTTACCAGAAGATTTAGCATTGTAGCATCCCCCATACACACACCATCTCTTTTACTTCCCTCTCAATTTCAAATCACATTTTATTTCTCACATTTGCTTGAACACAACAGGTGTAGACTTTACCGTGAAATGCTTACTGAAGAGCGCTTTCCAACAATGCAGAGTTAAAAAGTGAGAAACATTTGTAAATAAAGGAAATAGTAACAATAACAAGACAATATACACCAGAAGCACCGGTATCAAAAACAATGTACAGGGGTACGAGGTAGTTGAGGAAATAATGAGACTGTAGACAAGGAGTACTGTACCGAGTCAATGTACAGGGGTACGAGGTAGTTGAGGTAATAATGAGACTATATACAAGGAGTACTGTACCGAGTCAATGTACAGGGGTACCAGGTAGCTGAGGTAATAATGAGACTATATACAAGGAGTACTGGTACCGAGTCAATGTACAGGGGTACCAGGTAGCTGAGGTAATAATGAGACTATATACAAGGAGTACTGGTACCGAGTCAATGTACAGGGGTACGAGGTAATAATGAGACTATATACAAGGAGTAAGAACACCATGAAACAATCGACAAACAGTCCCGTGTGGGACGAATGCAGACACGCGATACAACCACCCACAAAACACACGTGAAACCCCGGCTGCCTTAGTATGATTCTCAATCAGGGACAAACGATCTACAGCTGCCTCTGACTGAGAATCATACCAGGCCGAACACAAAAACCCCAACATAGAAAAACACACATAGACCAACCCACCCAACTCACGCCCTGACCAACTAAATAAATACAAGAAAAAAGGAAAACAGGTCAGGAACGTGACATAACCCCCCCCCTTAAGGTGCGAACTCCGGGCGCACCCGCATAAACTCTAGGGGAGGGTCTGGGTGGGCGTCTGTCCACGGTGGCGGCTCTGGCGCTGGTCGTGGTCCCCAACCCACCATAGTCAAACCCCGCTTCCGTGGTCTCCTCCCAATGGCCACCCTCCATGTCAAACCCACTCGACTGAGGGGCGGCACCGGACTGAGGGGCGGCACCGGACTGAGGGGTGGATCCTGGCTGGCTGGCTCTGGCGGATCCTGGCTGGCTGGCTGGCTCTGGCGGATCCTGGCTGGCTGGCTGGCTGGCTCTGGCGGATCCTGGCTGGCTGGCTGGCTCTGGCGGATCCTGGCTGGCTGGCTGGCTCTGGCGGATCCTGGCTGGCTGGCTGGCTCTGGCGGATCCTGGCTGGCTGGCTGGCTCTGGCGGATCCTGGCTGGCTGGCTGGCTCTGGCGGGTCCCGGCTGGACGGCTCTGGCGGGTCCCGGCTGGACGGCTCTGGCGGGTCCCGGCTGGACGGCTCTGGCGGGTCCCGGCTGGACGGCTCTGGCGGGTCCCGGCTGGACGGCTCTGGCGGGTCCCGGCTGGACGGCTCTGGCGGGTCCCGGCTGGACGGCTCTGGCTGGTCCCGGCTGGACGGCTCTGGCTGGTCCCGGCTGGACGGCTCTGGCTGGTCCCGGCTGGACGGCTCTTGCTGGTCCCGGCTGGACGGCTCTTGCTGGTCCCGGCTGGGCGGCTCTGGCTGGTCCCGGCTGGACGGCTCTGGCTGGTCCCGGCTGGACGGCTCTGGCTGGTCCCGGCTGGACGGCTCTGGCTGGTCCCGGCTGGACGGCTCTGGCTGGTCCCGGCTGGACGGCTCATAACAGACGGACAGCGCTGGGAAGGCAGGCAGCTCAAACAGCGCTGAGCAGGCAGGCAGTTCAGGCGCCGCTGGGCAGACGGCAGACTCTGGCCGGCTGAGACGCACTGTAGACCTGGTGCGTGGTATAGGCACTGGCTACGCTGGAGAGGAGGAAAGCTCTGACAGCGCTGGACAGGTGGAAGCAGCTGGAGAGAGAACCCGGAGAGACAGCCTGGTGCGGGGGGCTGCCACCGGTGGACTGGTACTTGGAGGTGGCACCGGGTATACCGGACCGTGAAGGAGGACACGTGCTCTTGAGCACCGAGCCTGCCCAACCTTACCAGGTTGAATGGTGCCCGTAGCCCTGCCAGTGCGGCGAGGTGGAATAGCCCGCACTGGGCTATGCTGGCGAACCGGGGACACCATTCGTAAGGCTGGTGCCATGTATGCCGGCCCGAGGAGACGCACTGGAGGCCAGATGCGTTGGGCCGGCTTCATGACATCCGGCTCGATGCCCAACTTAGCCCTACCAGTGCGGCGAGGTGGAATAGCCCGCACTGGGCTAAGCACGCGTACTGGGGACACCGTGCGCTTTACCGCATAACACGGTGTCTGACCAGTACGACGCCTTCTCACTCCACGGTAAGCACGGGGAGTTGGCTCAGGTATCCTACCCGGCTTTGCCACACTCCTCGTGTGCCCTCCCCCAAGAAATTTTTGGGTCTGACTCTCGGGCTCCCAACCGCGTCGCCGCGCTGCCTCCTCATACCAGCGCCTCTCTGCCTTCGCTGCTTCCAGCTCCGCCTTGGGACGGCGATATTCCCCTGGCTGAGCCCAGGGTCCTTTGCCGTCCAGGATCTCCTCCCAAGTCCAGGAGTCCTGGGTTTTTTCCCACTGCTGTCGCTGCCCGTTTGCACTCCGCTTGATCCTAGATTGGTGGGTGGTTCTGTAACGATCGTCGTAATCCTCCTCCTCGGACGAGGAGGAGAGGCGAGAAGGATCAGACCAATATGCGGAGTGATTAGTGTCCATGATTATTTAATGAATCGAAACTGAACACGAAACAAAAGAACACCATGAAACAATCGACAAACAGTCCCGTGTGGGACGAATGCAGACACGCGATACAACCACCCACAAAACACACGTGAAACCCCGGCTGCCTTCGTTTGTCCCTGATTGAGAATCATACTATCTACAGCTGCCTCTGACTGAGAATCATACCAGGCCGAACACAAAAACCCCAACATAGAAAAACACACATAGACCAACCCACCCAACTCACGCCCTGACCAACTAAATAAATACAAGAAAAAAGGAAAACAGGTCAGGAACGTGACATGTCATGAGATTTCGTCAGCCGGTGATTGTCAGGCAAATAACTGTCTCGCGGTAATTGACCGTTAATTAACATAAACACATTCAGCATGTCCTACAAGTGGAACATCTACATTTTAAAAAAGTCTAATAAATTCATGTAATGTAGCCTACACCATCACAATAAATACATTATTTATTTTAGCCAGGTCTTAAGAAAATGTTGGGCTACATGTTTAGATTTTTAATGCATTGTAAGGCTGTATGATGCGACCCTAATGATGATTTTGAAAAAGGTTGCTTGACGCTGCTCTGTGTTTTTTGAGCAGGCTGTACACACTTCATCAGTCTCTCATTCACAATTTGAAAAACACTTGATAATGCCTCGAATTTCACGGCGGCGGCATCCCCTTTGTGGCCGTAATGCACCCTAAAATAAATCCATGCCTTTTGCGGCCCCGAGTACTGCGTTCTGCCCTTATCACTATGTGCAATCCGAAGGGTCTCTCACACGGTTCTCAGTCACGTGACCGGGTCTTTCTCACAGGCTATAAGTGAAGACAAATCGGGGACGCAAATGTGCTCGTCCTAATCAAATTCCGAGGAGCATAATGAAGATATTTGAAGAACTGTCCACATTTACTTTTCGTCAGCCAAAAGTGACCACAAATGTGATTATGCACGTAATGCTTTTTATTATAAAAAGGTGCATTTTTATGGTGAAAATGATCATCCCCAATCTTGAAACTCACGTGCTGGTTATGTATGCCAGTTAGGCTCCACACCCCTTGTAAAGAGGATTAATGTTTGTAATTTTAAAAAAGAGTTATTTGGCCACTTTAGTTGTGATTACAAACCTTATCAAAACATATTAGGCCTGTGGGCTAAGCTACATGAGGAGTGCGGTTATGACTCCAACAAGTCGCAAAAAAAAAAGGCTTTGTTTCTCATGCTGGACATCATTCACAAGTGATAGGCTAACATTGTCACCCATCAGACAATTATTGATTTAATCTCGTCTTTAAATATACAAAATAATGTATTTGTGAAATTTGTTTTTGACTTAGAATGGACCATTATCATGTACCTCTATCGAAACAGGGGCAGCAGGGGATATACATGTCCTCTATGCACTTAAATGGTGAACGGAGGACGGAGGAGTTTATTTTCATGCAATTATAAGCAATGTGCTTAATATTATGAAAGCTGAGAAAAAAATAAATACAGTAGCTTCTTTTAAATAGAGGCCATCACTCAAAGTTCCTCGGCGTACACATCACGGACAAACTCAAAATGGTCCACGACACACAGACAGCGTGTTGAAGCAGGTGCAATAGCATCAACCACAGGAGGCTGAAGAAATTTGGCCCCTAAGACCCAGAAGGTCAGTACAGGTGCATCAAAGCTGGGACCGAGAGACTGAAAAACAGCTTCCATCTCAAGGCCATCCAGACTGTTCAACAGCTATCACAAAACACAGAGGGGCTGCTGCCAACATACACAGACTTGAAGTCATTAGCCACTTTAATAAATGGATCACTTCTTAAAATTAAGAACATTAATCCTCTTTACAAGACACGTAGAGCATCATTTTAATAATGTTTACATTACTTATGTCATATGTATATACCGTATTTTATATAATCTACTGCTCAACCATATACACTGCTCAAAAAAATAAAGGGAACACTTAAACAACACAATGTAACTCCAAGTCAATCACACTTCTGTGAAATCAAACTGTCCACTTAGGAAGCAACACTGATTGACAATAAATTTCACATGCTGTTGTGCAAATGGAATTGACAAAATGTGGAAATTATAGGCAATTAGCAAGACACCCCCAATAAAGGAATGGTTCTGCAGGTGGTGACCACAGACCACTTCTCTGTTCCTATGCTTCCTGGCTGATGTTTTGGTCACTTTTGAATGCTGGCGGTGCTTTCACTCTAGTGGTAGCATGAGACGGAGTCTACAACCCACACAAGTGGCTCAGGTAGTGCAGTTCATCCAGGATGGCACATCAATGCGAGCTGTGGCAAAAAGGTTTGCTTTGTCTTTCAGCATAGTGTCCAGAGTATGGAGGCGCTACCAGGAGACAGGCCAGTACATCAGGAGACGTGAAGGAGGCCGTAGGAGGGCAACAACCCAGCAGCAGGACCGCTACCTCCGCATTTGTGCAAGGAGGAGCACTACCAGAGCCCTGCAAAATGACCTCCAGCAGGCCACAAATAGTAGTTGAGGTAACATGTAGGTAGTGGTTTCAGTCACATCACACATTCATCCCGCTATAAAAGTGTCTGGCATTGCCAGGAAAAACCCTCCTGGTATCTCCAGTAGCAGATGGGCTGCACCAGCAGTTAACTGAGAGTTTATTTATTTTACTTCACCTTTATTTAACCAGGTAGGCAAGTTGAGAACAAGTTCTCATTAACAACTGCGACCTGGCCAAGATGAAGCAAAGCAATTCAACAACACAGAGTTACACATGGAATAATGTGTAGGTGTAGGGGGAGGGGGGGGGGGGGGGGGGGTGTACACAACCGGTCATAAGTTTCAGAACACCTACTCATTCAAGGGTTATTCTTTAGGTGGGTGGGTGTGTGTGTGTGTGTGTGTGTGTGTGTGTGTGTGTGTAGGTAGGTGTATAAGTGTAGGTGTGTGTGTGTGTGTTGACAAAGGGAAAGGAGAGTGATTGAGTGAGTAGGAAGGATGTATGTGTGTTTGCTCAGTGCATGAGGGAGGCTGGGAGGGGCAGGCTGGAAAAGCACAGAGTATTACAAGTAGAGTCATGTTGATCCCTGCCTGCCTCCACTGAGAGTTAGTCTGCTCCCTGCCTGCCTGCCTCCACTGAGAGGTAGTCTGCTCCCTGCCTGCCTGCCTCCACTGAGAGGTAGTCCGCTGCCTGCCTCCACTGAGAGGTAGTCTGCTGCCTGCCTGCCTCCACTGAGAGTTAGTCTGCTCCCTGCCTGCCTGCCTCCACTGAGAGTTAGTCTGCTCCCTGCCTGCCTGCCTCCACTGAGAGGTAGTCTGATCCCTGCCTGCCTGCCTCCACTGAGAGGTAGTCTGCTCCCTGCCTGCCTGCCTCCACTGAGAGGTAGTCTGATCCCTGCCTGCCTGCCTCCACTGAGAGGTAGTCTGCTCCTTGCGTGCCTGCCTCCACTAAGAGGTACTCTGCTCCCTGCCTGCCTGCCTCCACTGAGAGGTAGTCTGCTCCTTGCCTGCCTGCCTCCACTGAGAGGTACTCTGCTCCCTGCCTGCCTGCCTCCACTGAGAGGTACTCTGCTCCCTGCCTGCCTGCCTCCACTGAGAGGTAGTCTGATCCCTGCCTGCCTGCCTCCACTGAGAGGTAGTCTGCTCCCTGCCTGCCTGCCTCCACTGAGAGGTAGTCTGCTCCCTGCCTGCCTGCCTCCACTGAGAGGTAGTCTGCTCCCTGCCTGCCTGCCTCCACTGAGAGGTAGTCTGCTCCCTGCCTGCCTGCCTCCACTGAGAGGTAGTCTGCTCCCTGCCTGCCTGCCTCCACTGAGAGGTAGTCTGCTCCCTGCCTGCCTGCCTCCACTGAGAGGTAGTCTGCTCCCTGCCTGCCTGCCTCCACTGAGAGGTAGTCTGCTCCCTGCCTGCCTGCCTCCACTGAGAGGTAGTCTGCTCCCTGCCTGCCTGCCTCCACTGAGAGGTAGTCTGCTCCCTGCCTGCCTGCCTCCACTGAGAGGTAGTCTGCTCCCTGCCTGCCTGCCTCCACTGAGAGGTAGTCTGCTCCCTGCCTGCCTGCCTCCACTGAGAGGTAGTCTGCTCCCTGCCTGCCTGCCTCCACTGAGAGGTAGTCTGCTCCCTGCCTGCCTGCCTCCACTGAGAGGTAGTCTGCTCCCTGCCTGCCTGCCTCCACTGAGAGGTAGTCTGCTCCCTGCCTGCCTCCACTGAGAGGTAGTCTGCTCCCTGCCTGCCTGCCTCCACTGAGAGGTAGTCTGCTCCTTGCCTGCCTGCCTCCACTGAGAGGTAGTCTGCTGCCTCCCTGCCTGCCTCCACTGAGAGGTAGTCTGCTGCCTCCCTGCCTGCCTCCACTGAGAGGTAGTCTGCTTCCTGCCTCCCTGCCTGCCTCCACTGAGAGGTAGTCTGCTTCCTGCCTCCCTGCCTGCCTGCCTCCACTGAGAGGTAGTCTGCTCCCTGCCTGCCTCCACTGAGAGGTAGTCTGCTCCCTGCCTGCCTGCCTCCACTGAGAGGTAGTCTGCTCCCTGCCTGCCTGCCTCCACTGAGAGGTAGTCTGCTCCCTGCCTGCCTGCCTCCACTGAGAGGTAGTCTGCTCCCTGCCTGCCTGCCTCCACTGAGAGGTAGTCTGCTCCCTGCCTGCCTGCCTCCACTGAGAGGTAGTCTGCTCCCTGCCTGCCTGCCTCCACTGAGAGGTAGTCTGCTCCCTGCCTGCCTCCACTGAGAGGTACTCTGCTCCCTGCCTGCCTCCACTGAGAGGTAGTCCGCTGCCTGCCTCCACTGAGAGGTAGACTGCTGCCTGCCTGCCTGCCTCCACTGAGAGGTAGTCTGCTCCCTGCCTGCCTGCCTCCACTGAGAGGTAGTCTGCTCCCTGCCTGCCTGCCTCCACTGAGAGGTAGTCTGCTCCCTGCCTGCCTGCCTCCACTGAGAGGTAGTCTGCTCCCTGCCTGCGTGCCTCCACTGAGAGGTAGTCTGCTCCCTGCCTGCCTGCCTCCACTGAGAGGTAGTCTGCTCCCTGCCTGCCTGCCTCCACTGAGAGGTAGTCTGCTGCCTGCCTGCCTGCCTCCACTGAGAGGTAGTCTGCTGCCTCCCTGCCTGCCTCCACTGAGAGGTAGTCTGCTGCCTCCCTGCCTGCCTCCCCTGAGAGGTAGTCTGCTGCCTCCCTGCCTGCCTCCACTGAGAGGTAGTCTGCTGCCTGCCTCCACTGAGAGGTAGTCTGCTGCCTGCCTGCCTCCACTGATAGGTAGTCTGCTCCCTGTCTGCCTCCACTGATAGGTAGTCTGCTCCCTGTCTGCCTCCACTGAGAGGTAGTCTGCTCCCTGCCTGCCTCCACTGAGAGGTAGTCTGCTCCCTGCCTGCCTCCACTGAGAGGTAGTCTGCTCCCTGCCTGCCTCCACTGAGAGGTAGTCTGCTCCCTGCCTGCCTCCACTGAGAGGTAGTCTGCTGCCTGCCTGCCTCCACTGAGAGGTAGTCTGCTCCCTGCCTGCCTCCACTGAGATGGAGTCTGCTCCCTGCCTGCCTCCACTGAGAGGTAGTCTGCTGCCTGCCTGCCTGCCTCCACTGAGAGGTAGTCTGCTCCCTGCCTGCCTGCCTCCACAGAGAGGTAGTCTGCTCCCTGCCTGCCTGCCTCCACAGAGAGGTAGTCTGCTCCCTGCCTGCCTGCCTCCACAGAGAGGTAGTCTGCTCCCTGCCTGCCTCCACAGAGAGGTAGTCTGCTGCCTGCCTGCCTGCCTATTCCTTATACAGGGCTCTACTCTTGACCAGGGCCTTGGGGGCTCTACTCTTGACCAGGGCCTTGGGGGCTCTACTCTTGACCAGGGCCTACGGGGCTCTACTCTTGACCAGGGCCTACGGGGCTCTACTCTTGACCAGGGCCTACGGGGCTCTACTCTTGACCAGGGCCTACGGGGCTCTACTCTTGACCAGGGCCTACGGGGCTCTACTCTTGACCAGGGCCTACGGGGCTCTACTCTTGACCAGGGCCTACGGGGCTCTACTCTTGACCAGGGCCTACGGGGCTCTACTCTTGACCAGGGCCTACGGGGCTCTACTCTTGACCAGGGCCTACGGGGCTCTACTCTTGACCAGGGCCTACGGGGCTCTACTCTTGACCAGGGCCTACGGGGCTCTACTCTTGACCAGGGCCTACGGGGCTCTACTCTTGACCAGGGCCTACGGGGCTCTACTCTTGACCAGGGCCTACGGGGCTCTACTCTTGACCAGGGCCTACGGGGCTCTACTCTTGACCAGGGCCTACGGGGCTCTACTCTTGACCAGGGCCTACGGGGCTCTACTCTTGACCAGGGCCTACGGGGCTCTACTCTTGACCAGGGCCTACAGGGCTCTACTTTTATTTTATTTTTATTTATTTTTTATAATTTTTTCTCCCCTTTTCTCCCCAATTTTCGTGGTATCCAATCGCTAGTAATTACTATCTTGTCTCATCGCTACAACTCCCGTACGGGCTCGGGAGAGACGAAGGTCGAAAGCCACGCGTCCTCCGAAGCACAACCCAACCAAGTCGCACTGCTTCTTAACACAGCGCGCCTCCAACCCGGAAGCCAGCCGCACCAATGTGTCGGAGGAAACACCGTGTACCTGGCCCCCCTTGGTTAGTGCGCACTGCGCCCGGCCCGCCACAGGAGTCGCTGGGACGCGATGAGACAAGGATATCCCTACCGGCCAAACCCTCCCTAACCCGGACGACGCTAGCCCAATTGTGCGTCGCCCCACGGACCTCCCGGTCGCGGCCGGCTGCGACAGAGCCTGAGCGCGAACCCAGAGACTCTGGTGACGCAGCTAGCACTGCGATGCAGTGCCCTAGACCACTGCGCCACCCGGAAAGCCTGGGCTCTACTTTTGACCAGGGCCCATAGAGCTTTATGTAGGGAATATGGTGCCATTTGACCCGTTTCTAACCATCCTTTCACTCTCAACTGAGCCTAGGGATAAAGATAGGTCTCACGGCTCCTGGGATCCCATTCCCTGACACCTTCCATTATTTAAAATCACTGAGCTAAATGCACACAACCACAAGTGTGTACATCGGAGTGCCTGCCTGCGTGCGAGCTGGAGACTTAGCGACTAGGCAACATGAACAATCTTTGTGGGTTCTCTGTAGGGGGATCGAGAGAGAAAGATTCTCTGTAGGGGATCGAGAGAGAAAGATTCTCTGTAGGGGATCGAGAGAGAAAGATTCTCTGTAGGGGATCGAGAGAGAAAGATTCTCTGTAGGGGATCGAGAGAGAAAGATTCTCTGTAGGGGATCGAGAGAGAAAGATTCTCTGTAGGGGATCGAGAGAGAAAGATTCTCTGTAGGGGATCGAGAGAGAAAGATTCTCTGTAGGGGATCGAGAGAGAAAGATTCTCTGTAGGGGATCGAGAGAGAAAGATTCTCTGTAGGGGATCGAGAGAGAAAGATTCTCTGTAGGTGATGTAATGATCGCGCTATACTAGACTAGTTGAGTGTCGCTCCTGCTTTTTTGGTAACGTTATTGAACAACTTTATGATCGTCTCTCTGCAGCCTGGATTCCCAGGAAGCCTATTCTCAGAACTAGATGAACACACTGTATGACTGTCTAGATCAAGTAGACCTACTGTACTTTACACGGAGCCTCTTAAACTCCTGTGGCTTATTCAGCTCAGTCGTTTGATGCTTCGTGATGCAGCTTGCAGTGCTCTGTTGAAGCTTGCCCTACCCCAGTAATGGACAACAGGTAACGTTACTCTTTAGTCCAAGGACATTACATGTTCTGTTTAAAGGGTGAATTAGCTCTGGAGGACAAAACAGACGAATACTCCCATCTAAACGCGAATCAATTCTCAGTTGTGCTGTACAGTTCTACAAACATAAATCCTCTACTTTCATATCACCACAAATGGTCGTAATTTCACAGATGCAAAATACACTTGCTGTACACCATGTTAACTAGTTTTTATTTTACCTTTATTTAACTAGGCAAGTCAGTTAAGAACAAATTCTTATTTACAATGACGGCCTAGGAACAGTGGGTTAAACTGCCTTGTTCAGGGGCAGAAGCAGAGATGTTTACCTTGTCAGCTCGGGGATTCGATCCAGCAACCTTTTGGTTACTAGTCCAACACTCTAACCACAAGGCTACCTGCTGGTTACTAGTCCAACGCTCTAACCACAAGGCTACCTACTGGTTACTAGTCCAACACTCTAACCACTAGGCTACCTGCTGGTTACTAGTCCAACACTCTAACCACTAGGCTACCTGCTGGTTACTAGTCCAACTCTCTAACCACTAGACTACCTGCTGGTTACTTGTCCAACGGTCTAACCACTAGGCTACCTGCTGGTTACTAGTCCAACGCTCTAACCACTAGGCTACCTGCTGGTTACTAGTCCAATGCTCTAACCACTAGGCTACCTGCTGGTTACCAGTCCCAACACTCTAACCACTAGGCTACCTGCTGGTTACCAGTCCCAACACTCTAACCACTAGGCTACCCGCTGGTTACCAGTCCCAACGCTCTAACCACTAGGCTACCTGCTGGTTACTAGTCCAACACTCTAACCACTAGGCTACCTGCTGGTTACCAGTCCCAACACTCTAACCACTAGGCTACCTGCTGGTTACTAGTCCCAACACTCTAACCACTAGGCTACCTGCCGGTTACTAGTCCAACACTCTAACCACTAGACTACCTGCTGGTTACTAGTCCAACACTCTAACCACTAGACTACCTGCTGGTTACTGGTCCACCACTCTAACCACTAGGCTACCTGCTGGTTACTAGTCCAATGCTCTAACCACTAGGCTACCTGCTGGTTACTAGTTCAACGCTCTAACCGCTAGGCTACCTGCTGGTTACTAGTCCAACACTCTAACCACTAGGCTACCTGCCTCCCCACTCTAACCACTAGGCTACCTGCTGGTTACTAGTCCAACACTCTAACCACTAGGCTACCTGCTGGTTACTAGTCCAACGCTCTAACCACTAGGCTACCTGCTGGTTACTAGTCCAACGCTCTAACCGCTATGCTACCTGCTGGTTACTAGTCCAATGCTCTAACCACTAGGCTACCTGCTGGTTACTAGTCCAACTCTCTAACCACTAGGCTACCTGCCGGTTACTAGTCCAACGCTCTAACCACTAGGCTACCTGCTGGTTACTAGTCCAACGCTCTAACCGCTAGGCTACCTGCTGGTTACTAGTCCAACACTCTAACCACTAGGCTACCTACCTCCCCACTCTAACCACTAGGCTATCTGCTGGTTACTAGTCCAACACTCTAACCACTAGGCTACCTGCTGGTTACTAGTCCAACGCTCTAACCGCTAGGCTACCTGCTGGTTACTAGTCTAACACTCTAACCACTAGGCTACCTGCCTCCCCACTCTACCCACTAGACTACCTGCTGGTTACTAGTCCAACACTCTAACCACTAGGCTACCTGCTGGTTACTAGTCCAATGCTCTAACCACTAGGCTACCTGCTGGTTACTAGTCCAACGCTCTACCCACTAGGCTACCTGCTGGCTACTAGTCCAACACTCTAACCACTAGGCTACCTGCTGGTTACTAGTCCAACACTCTAACCACTAGGCTACCTGCCGGTTACTAGTCCAACGCTCTAACCAATAGGCTACCTGCTGGTTACTAGTCCAACGCTCTAACCGCTAGGCGACCTGCCAGTTACTAGTTCAACACTCTAAGCACTAGGCTACCTGCTGGTTACTGGCCCAACACTCTAACCACTAGGCTACCTGCTGGTTACTGGTCCAACGCTCTAACCACTAGGCTACCTGCTGGTTACTAGTCCAACGCTCTAACCACTAGGCTACCTGCTGGTTACTAGTCCAACACTCTAACCACTAGGCTACCTACCTCCCCACTCTAACCACTAGGCTATCTGCTGGTTACTAGTCCAACGCTCTAACCGCTAGGCGACCTGCCAGTTACTAGTTCAACACTCTAAGCACTAGGCTACCTGCTGGTTACTGGCCCAACACTCTAACCACTAGGCTACCTGCCGGTTACTAGTCCAACGCTCTAACCACTAGGCTACCTGCTGGTTACTAGTCCAACGCTCTAACCGCTAGGCTACCTGCTGGTTACTAGTCCAACACTCTAACCACTAGGCTACCTACCTCCCCACTCTAACCACTAGGCTATCTGCTGGTTACTAGTCCAACACTCTAACCACTAGGCTACCTGCTGGCTACTAGTCCAACGCTCTAACCGCTAGGCTACCTGCTGGTTACTAGTCCAACACTCTAACCACTAGGCTACCTACCTCCCCACTCTAACCACTAGGCTATCTGCTGGTTACTAGTCCATCACTCTAACCACTAGGCTACCTGCTGGTTACTAGTCCAACGCTCTAACCGCTAGGCTAAATGCTGGTTACTAGTCCAATGCTCTAACCACTAGGCTACCTGCTGGTTACTAGTCCAACGCTCTAACCACTAGGCTACCTGCCGGTTACTAGTCCAACGCTCTAACCACTAGGCTACCTGCTGGTTACTAGTCCAACGCTCTAACCACTAGGCTACCTGCTGGTTACTAGCCCAATGCTCTAACCACTAGGCCACCTGCTGGTTACTAGCCCAATGCTCTAACCACTAGGCTACCTGCTGGTTACTAGACCAACAATCTAACCACTAGGGTACCTGCTGGTTACTAGTCCAACGCTCTAACCACTAGGCTACCTGCTGGTTACTAGTCCAACACTAACCACTAGGCGACCTGCTGGTTACTAGTCCAACACTCTAACCACTAGGCTACCTGCTGGTTACTAGTCCAACGCTCTAACCACTAGGCTACCTGCTGGTTACTAGCCCAATGCTCTAACCACTAGGCCACCTGCTGGTTACTAGTCCAACGCTCTAACCACTAGGCTACCTGCTGGTTACTAGACCAACAATCTAACCACTAGGGTACCTGCTGGTTACTAGTCCAACGTTCTAACCACTAGGCTACCTGCTGGTTACTAGTCCAACACTAACCACTAGGCTACCTGCTGGTTACTAGTCCAACACTAACCACTAGGCGACCTGCTGGTTACTAGTCCAACACTCTAACCACTAGGCTACCTGCTGGTTACTAGTCCAACACTAACCACTAGGCTACCTGCTGGTTACTAGTCCAACGCTCTAACCACTAGGCTACCTGCTGGTTACTAGTCCAACACTCTAACCACTAGACTACCTGCTGGTTACTAGTCCAACACTCTAACCACTAGGCTACCTGCTGGTTACTAGTCCAACACTAACCACTAGGCTACCTGCTGGTTACTAGTCCAACGCTCTAACTACTAGGCTACCTGCCGCCCCACAACAGTTGCACCCAACATTTTTCTGTGACAACACGTTCGTCCGCAAGCGATGCATTTTAATGCTGAACCCGCGCGTCGCGGCTCTTAAAGCTGAAAAATGCAACAAAATAAAAAAAATACAAAATGATTTTTTTTTAAACACTCAATTTCCTTGTTGCTAAAATTCAAATATTTCACCTAATTTCCGTTTGTAACAAAACAATCATATACGTTGTAGAGAATCGTAGTTCAATCTAAACCTGTGAAACAGATTTTCCACGAGCCAAAATGATTGTTTTGTACGCCTGCTAAAAAATACAAACTCAAATTCGCAAAAAACTTAACGGGAAGCATAGAAATGGTGCACATAGAACACATCTTCCGCTTCTTAGTCTGGCTTTCAATGAGAATGACAGATCTATAACTAATATGTGTATTTGGTTGGGTCGCCTAAAAAGTGACATACTGCAGCATTAACGCTCCCCTGTACAGAAGATGCCTTCAGCCACGATCAGGGCTAACCTTGCCCCTAAACAAGCTCTCTCGCACCAGCAATCTGGTCCATTCATCCTGGTCACTATCACTACAACTGATGTCAACACAACATGCACACAGTGAATAGTGCAGTTTACCGAAACCAGCCTACCGGTAAATCTGAAATGATTCAGAGTTCTCAGGCTTATTTTAAATTAAGACAAATTGACGGCTAAAAACACGAATCAAGTTTGACATTCAGGCGTTTTGCGTCGGTGGTTATTCAGATATAAATTATTCTGCTGAGCATGCAGATAAGAACGAAATATGTTGGCCTAATAAAAAGTTGGTAGAGGAAGATTTTTTCGAAATGAACATAAATAGTCTGTTAAAAGGAATAAAAATAATTTGTCAATAGTGAGTTATGTAATGTGAAATCGCCCTGAGTTGCCAAATCCTACAGTCGACCCAAGAGCAACAAGTAGCCACTGTAACAAATGCCTTCACTCACTGCAAACTAGCGCCATATCAACAGTAACACGTCTAAAAATACACTTTACATGTTATAATGTGGCAGTAAAGAAGTGAAAACGGAGGGTAATTCTACTCATTGAAGTCTACAAAGTATCCAAACTTGTTCGACTACCGTCAGTAGTGATGAGAGTGTGTGAGGCAACATTTCTGCCATCATGGAACGTATGAAGACATGTCTTACCACACCGTTCCGTAGGCGCCCTCTCCGATATACGACAGATTGTGGTAGCGAGGCCCGACATCGAAGGCCTGTCCTCGGACCAACTCAGCGCCGGATCCGGGGTTGGGGCCACTGGCAGATACCGCAGCTGTCGCCATTGTGAAAACCAGCTGCCTCTTTACACGTTCTCCTCAGCCAAAATGAAAGGAAAAGTCACCGCAGTAACAACGTTATAACAGGGAGCCTTTGTGAAGTCGTCAGTAATGATAGTGGTTCATCGGCGCTACTGACTTCGGTACGCAGCTACACGCAGAGACTATGGACACGCCTGCTGCCCGAACGGATGACGTATGTCGTGCACCTGGGAGTCGCCTGTGGAGAGGAATGGACTCGGATAAATCAGTATTCTTTAAGTCCGTCATCTTTAAGTCCGTCACCTTTAAGTCCGTCATCTTTAAGTCCGTCACCTTTAAGTCCGTCATCTTTAAGTCAGGCATATTTAAGTCAGGCATATTTAAGTCCGTCACCTTTAAGTCCGTCACCTTTAAGTCCGTCACCTTTAAGTCCGTCATCTTTAAGTCCGTCACCTTTAAGTCTGTCACCTTTAAGTCCGTCACCTTTAAGTCCGTCACCTTTAAGTCCGTCATCTTTAAGTCAGGCATATTTAAGTCCGTCACCTTTAAGTCTGTCACCTTTAAGTCTGTCACCTTTAAGTCCGTCACCTTTAAGTCCGTCACCTTTAAGTCAGTCATCTTGATGACCAGCTAGCTAGTTAGGTGCTGAAGGCAATACCCAACTATATTTCTCTCAGAGTCTTATTACTGGGGCTTGCAGGAGTCCTCACATTAAAATATTCTACATACTTTAAGTGTGATTGGGAAGCAACACACTACTGTTATTTATCATACTTTAATTGTTAATAATGAACTAGTTATTAGTTAACAATTGTGTTGTTCTCTAGAGCGCATAAAAATAAGTCTGATGATTTAAGCATACGTACTTTGGATGGTGTTCATATTGATGAGTTAGTTAAGAAGAAGCTGAGAATAAAAATGGGCTTCTTCTATAGAAATAGGGTCCTGCCTCTCGCTAAATAGTAGGAAGCCGATTATTCAGTCGACGTTCCTATCGGTCCTTGACTATGTCGACATCATCTGTATGAACGCAGCTGCCACTTCATTAAAACCGTTATATGCAGTTTATCATAGTATTCTGCGTTTATTTACCGGTGACAATGTTGATACTCATCACTGCATTCTCTACCAGAAGGTTAGTTGGCACTCTGTGATGTCACGTAGGTTGATACATTGCTATGTTTTCATTTATAAAAGCCCTTTTACAATTGTATTTTACGTTTCAGTCATTTTTTCCCCCCTTCGCCCACAACAAAATGCCTATGCAAAGCCCTAACTCTGTCACTCAGAAACTTATTACAGTGTCTGCCTGCAAGCTGAAAATCTTTACCTGTGCGCGTTTATGCTACCTGCCCCTCCCCACTCCGAAGCATAGGCTTCTGTGCGGACATTACAAGCTTGATCCAGAAGATAGGGAGAGAGTTTTTTTTTAAATTAGCTATAGAATAATGAACTGTTTAAACGCCAGTGAAGGATACTATAGGCCTAGTTATCTTGTTTCACTTTAGATTTTTATTTCCGGTGCCGCTCTGCACGCACAAGCACGTTAGCTAGCTATTTCAAATAACATTCAAAAAAAGTTTCTCCATAAAATCGCTCTTCCCAGGTATAATTCCGTGGACCTAATTCATGTAAATGCATGTCATAACAAGATGCCCAACAAGCCTCCTGAACCTTCTCACCCGCTCCCCCACCTGCAGAATTTCAGCCGCATCTTGGTGTAGGCTACACTTGTCTGTCTATCCATCACACACACACACACACACACACACACACACACACACACACACACACACACACACAGCAACCACACGCAATGAAGTCACTGAAACCCTTAAGAGTTGCATCTTTTGGAATGGGTGGCCAGTAATAAACTGGTCTTGAATATCTCTAAAACTAAGAGTATTGTATTTAAAATCAAATGTTCTCACATGTGCCAAATACAACATGTGCATACCTTACAGTGAAATGCTGAATACAACAGGTGTAGTAGACCTCACAGTGAAATGCTGAATACAAAAGGTGTAGTAGACCTCACAGTGAAATGCTGAATACAAAAGGTGTAGTAGACCTCACAGTGAAATGCTGAATACAACCGGTGTAGTAGACCTTACAGTGAAATGCTGAATACAACAGGTGTAGTAGACCTTACAGTGAAATGCTGAATACAACAGGTGTAGTAGACCTTACAGTGAAATGCTGAATACAACAGGTGTAGTAGACCTCACAGTGAAATGCTGAATACAACAGGTGTAGTAGACCTCACAGTGAAATGCTGAATACAACAGGTGTAGTAGACCTCACAGTGAAATGCTGAATACAACAGGTGTAGTAGACCTCACAGTGAAATGCTGAATACAACAGGTGTAGTAGACCTCACAGTGAAATGCTGAATACAACAGGTGTAGTAGACCTCACAGTGAAATGCTGAATACAACAGGTGTAGTAGACCTCACAGTGAAATGCTGAATACAACAGGTGTAGTAGACCTCACAGTGAAATGCTGAATACAACAGGTGTAGTAGACCTCACAGTGAAATGCTGAATACAACAGGTGTAGTAGACCCTACAGTGAAATGCTGAATACAACAGGTGTAGTAGACCTTACAGTGAAATGCTGAATACAACAGGTGTAGTAGACCCTACAGTGAAATGCTGAATACAACAGGTGTAGTAGACCTTACAGTGAAATGCTGAATACAACAGGTGTAGTAGACCTTACAGTGAAATGCTGAATACAACAGGTGTAGTAGACCTTACAGTGAAATGCTGAATACAACAGGTGTAGTAGACCTTACAGTGAAATGCTGAATACAACAGGTGTAGTAGACCTTACAGTGAAATGCTGAATACAACAGGTGTAGTAGACCTCACAGTGAAATGCTGAATACAACAGGTGTAGTAGACCTTACAGTGAAATGCTGAATACAACAGGTGTAGTAGACCTCACAGTGAAATGCTGAATACAACAGGTGTATTAGACCTCACAGTGAAATGCTGAATACAACAGGTGTAGTAGACCTCACAGTGAAATGCTGAATACAACAGGTGTAGTAGACCTTACAGTGAAATGCTTACTGACAAGCTCTTAACCAACAATACTTTAAGTTAAGAAAAAAAAGTGTCATGTAGAAAATAGAAAATAAGAAAAAATAATTAAACAGCTGCAGTAAAATAACAAGCAAGACTATATACAGGGTGTACCGGTACAGAGTCAATGTGGAGGCTATATACAGGGTATTACGGTACAGAGTCAATGTGGAGACTATATACAGGGGGTACCGGTACAGAGTCAATGTGGAGGCTATATACAGGGTATTACGGTACAGAGTCAATGTGGAGACTATATACAGGGTGTTACGGTACAGAGTCAATGTGGAGGCTATATACAGGGTGTTACGGTACAGAGTCAATGTGGAGGCTATATACATGGGGTACCGGTACAGAGTCAATGTGGAGGCTATATACAGGGGGTACCGGTACAGAGTCAATGTGGAGGCTATACACAGGGGGTACCGGTACAGAGTCAATGTGGAGGCTATATACAGGGGGTACCAGTACAGAGTCAATGTGGAGGCTATATACAGGGGGTACCGGTACAGAGTCAATGTGGACACTATATACAAGGGGTACCGGTACAGAGTCAATGTGGAGGCTATATACAGGGGGTTACAGTACAGAGTCAATGTGGAGGCTATATACAGGAGGTACCAGTACAGAGTCAATGTGGAGGCTATATACAGGGAGTACCGGTACAGAGTCAATGTGGAGGCTATATACAGGGTGTTACGGTACAGAGTCAATGTGGAGGCTATATACAGGGGGTACCGGTACAGAGTCAATGTGGAGGCTATATACAGGGTATTACGGTACAGAGTCAATGTGGAGACTATATACAGGGTGTTACGGTACAGAGTCAATGTGGAGGCTATATACAGGGTGTTACTGTACAGAGTCAATGTGGAGGCTATATACAGGGGGTACTAGTACAGAGTCAATGTGGAGGCTATATACAGGGTGTTACGGTACAGAGTCAATGTGGAGGCTATATACAGGGGGTACAGAGTCAATGTGGAGACTATATACAGGGGGTACTGGTACAGAGTCAATGTGGAGACTATATACATGGGGTACCGGTACAGAGTCAATGTGGAGGCTATATACAGGGGGTACCGGTACAGAGTCAATGTGGAGGCTATATACAGGGGGTACCGGTACAGAGTCAATGTGGAGGCTATATACAGGGGGTACCAGTACAGAGTCAATGTGGAGGCTATATACAGGGGGTACCAGTACAGAGTCAATGTGGAGGCTATATACAGGGTGTACCAGTACAGAGTCAATGTGGAGAATATATACAGGGTGTTACGGTACAGAGTCAATGTGGAGGCTATATACACGGGGTACCGGTACAGAGTCAATGTGGAGGCTATATACAGGGGGTACCGGTACAGAGTCAATGTGGAGGCTATATACAGGGGGTACCGGTACAGAGTCAATGTGGAGGCTATATACAGGGTGTTACGGTACAGAGTCAATGGGGAGGCTATATACAGGGGGTACCGGTACAGAGTCAATGTGGAGGCTATATACAGGGTATTACGGTACAGAGTCAATGTGGAGACTATATACAGGGTGTTACGGTACAGAGTCAATGTGGAGGCTATATACAGGGTGTTACGGTACAGAGTCAATGTGGAGGCTATATACAGGGGGTACCGGTACAGAGTCAATGTGGAGGCTATATACAGGGGGTACCGGTACAGAGTCAATGTGGAGGCTATATACAGGGGATACCGGTACAGAGTCAATGTGGAGGCTATATACAGGGGGTACCGGTACAGAGTCAATGTGGAGACTATATACAGGGGGTACCGGTACAGAATCAATGTGGAGACTATATACATGGGGTACCGGTACAGAGTCAATGTGGAGGCTATATACAGGGGGTACCGGTACTGAGTCAATGTGGAGGCTATATACAGGGGGTACCGGTACTGAGTCAATGTGGAGGCTATATACAGGGGGTACCAGTACAGAGTCAATGTGGAGGCTATATACAGGGGGTACCGGTACAGAGTCAATGTGGAGGCTATATACAGGGTGTACCGGTACAGAGTCAATGTGGAGGCTATATACAGGGGGTACCAGTACAGAGTCAATGTGGAGGCTATATACAGGGTGTACCGGTACAGAGTCAATGTGGAGGCTATATACAGGGGGTACCAGTACAGAGTCAATGTGGAGGCTATATACAGGGTGTTACGGTACAGAGTCAATGTGGAGGCTATATACAGGGGGTACCGGTACAGAGTCAATGTGGAGGCTATATACAGGGGGTACCGGTACAGAGTCAATGTGGAGGCTATATACAGGGGGTACCGGTACAGAGTCAATGTGGAGGCTATATACAGGGTGTTACGGTACAGAGTCAATGTGGAGGCTATATACAGGGTATTACGGTACAGAGTCAATGTGGAGGCTTTATACAGGGGGTACCGGTACAGAGTCAATGTGGAGGCTATATACAGGGGGTACCGGTACAGAGTCAATGTGGAGGCTATATACAGGGGGTACCAGTACAGAGTCAATGTGGAGGCTATATACAGGGTGTTACGGTACAGAGTCAATGTGGAGGCTATATACAGGGGGTACCGGTACAGAGTCAATGTGGAGACTATATACAGGGGGTACCGGTACTGAGTCAATGTGGAGGCTATATACAGGGGGTACCGGTACAGAGTCAATGTGGAGGCTATATACAGGGGGTACCAGTACAGAGTCAATGTGGAGGCTATATACAGGGGGTACCGGTACACAGTCAATGTGGAGGCTATATACAGGGTGTTACGGTACAGAGTCAATGTGGAGGCTATATACAGGGGGTACCGGTACAGAGTCAATGTGGAGACTATATACAGGGGGTACCGGTACTGAGTCAATGTGGAGGCTATATACAGGGGGTACCGGTACAGAGTCAATGTGGAGGCTATATACAGGGGGTACCAGTACAGAGTCAATGTGGAGGCTATATACAGGGGGTACCGGTACACAGTCAATGTGGAGGCTATATACAGGGTGTACCGGTACAGAGTCAATGTGGAGGCTATATACGGGGGGTACCAGTGCAGAGTCAATGTGGAGGCTATATACAGGGTGTACCGGTACAGAGTCAATGTGGAGGCTATATACAGGGGGTACCAGTACAGAGTCAATGTGGAGGCTATATACAGGGTGTTACGGTAGAGAGTCAATGTGGAGGCTATATACAGGGGGTACCGGTACAGAGTCAATGTGGAGGCTATATACAGGGGGTACCGGTACAGAGTCAATGTGGAGGCTATATACAGGGGGTACCGGTACAGAGTCAATGTGGAGGCTATATACAGGGTGTTGCGGTACAGAGTCAATGTGGAGGCTATATACAGGGGGTACCGGTACAGAGTCAATGTGGAGGCTATATGCAGGGTATTACGGTACAGAGTCAATGTGGAGGCTTTATACAGGGGGTACCGGTACAGAGTCAATGTGGAGGCTATATACAGGGGGTACCGGTACAGAGTCAATGTGGAGGCTATATACAGGGGGTACCAGTACAGAGTCAATGTGGAGGCTATATACAGGGTGTTACGGTACAGAGTCAATGTGGAGGCTATATACAGGGGGTACCGGTACAGAGTCAATGTGGAGACTATATACAGGGGGTACCGGTACAGAGTCAATGTGGAGACTATATACAGGGGGTACCGGTACAGAGTCAATGTGGAGGCTATATACAGGGTGTTACGGTACAGAGTCAATGTGGAGACTATATACAGGGTGTACCGGTACAGAGTCAATGTGGAGGCTATATACAGGGGGTACCGGTACAAAATCAATGTGGAGGCTATATACAGGGTGTTACGGTACAGAGTCAATATGGAGGCTATATACAGGGGGTACCGGTACAGAGTCAATGTGGAGGCTATATACAGGGGGTACCGGTACAGAGTCAATGTGGAGGCTATATACAGGGGGTACCGGTACAGAGTCAATGTGGAGGCTATATACAGGGTATTACGGTACAGAGTCAATGTGGAGACTATATACAGGGTGTTACGGTACAGAGTCAATGTGGAGGCTATATACAGGGGGTATCTGTACAGAGTCAATGTGGAGGCTATATACAGGGGGTACCGGTACAGAGTCAATGTGGAGGCTATATACAGGGGGTACCGGTACAGAGTCAATGTGGAGGCTATATACAGGGGGTACCGGTACAGAGTCAATGTGGAGGCTATATACAGGGGGTACCGGTACAGAGTCAATGTGGAGGCTATATACAGGGGGTACCGGTACAGAGCCAATGTGGAGGCTATATACAGGGGGTACCGGTACAGAGTCAATGTGGAGGCTATATACAGGGGGTACCAGTACAGAGTCAATGTGGAGGCTATGTACAGGGTGTTACGGTACAGAGTCAATGTGGAGGCTATATACAGGGGGTACCGGTACAGAGTCAATGTGGAGGCTATATACAGGGGGTACCAGTACAGAGTCAATGTGGAGGCTATATACAGGGTGTTATGGTACAGAGTCACTGCGGAGACTATATACAGGGTGTTACGGTACAGAGTCAATGTGGAGGCTATATACAGGGGGTACCGGTACAGAGTCAATGTGGAGGCTATATACAGGGTGTTACGGTACAGAGTCAATGTGGAGGCTATATACAGGGTGTTACGGTACAGAGTCAATGTGGAGACTATATACAGGGGGTACCGGTACAGAGTCAATGTGAAGGCTATATACAGGGGGTACCGGTACAGAGTCAATGTAGAGGCTATATACAGGGGGTACCGGTACAGAGTCAATGTGGAGGCTATATACAGGGTGTTACGGTACAGAGTCAATGTGGAGGCTATATACAGGGTGTTACGGTACAGAGTCAATGTGGAGGCTATATAAAGGGTGTTACGGTACAGAGTCAATGTGGAGGCTATATACAGGGTGTTACGGTACAGAGTCAATGTGGAGGCTATATACAGGGGGTACCGGTACAGAGTCAATGTGCAGGCTATATACAGGGTGTTACGGTACAGAGTCAATGTGGAGGCTATATACAGGGGGTACCGGTACAGAGTCAATGTGCAGGGGCACCGGTTAGATGAGGTAATATGTACTTGTAGGTAGAGTTAAAGTGACTATGCATAGATAATAAACAGAGAGTAGCAGCAGCGTAAAAGAGGGGTCTGGGTAGCTCTTTGATTAATTGTTCAGGAGTCTTATGGCTTGGTGGTAGAAGCTGTTAAGAAGCCTTTTGGACCTCGACTTGGCGCTCCGGTACCGCTTGCCGTGCGGTAGCAGAGAGAACAGTCTATGACTTTAGTGGCTGGAGTCTTCGTCAATTTTCAGGGCCTTCCTCTGACACCGACTATTATAGAGGTCCTGGATGGCAGGAAGCTTAGCCCCAGTGATGTACTGGGCCGTACGCATTACCCTCTGTAGTGCCTTGTGGTCAGAGGCCGAGCAGTTGCCGCCATACCAGGCAGTGATGCAACCAGTCAGGATGCTCTCGATGGTGCAGCTGTAGAACCTTTTGAGGATCTGAGGATCCATGACAAATATTTTCAGTCTCTTGAGGGGGAATAGGCTTTGTCGTGCCCTTTTCATAACTTTTTCAGTGTGCTTGGACATTGATAGTTTGTTGCAACTTGAAGCTCTCAACCTGCACCTGCAGCCCTGTCGATGAGAATGGGGGCGTGCTCGGTCCTCCTTTTCCTGTAGTCCACGATCGTCTCTTTTGTCTTGCTCACATTGAGGGAGAGGTTGTTGTCCTAGCACCACACGACCAGGTCTCTGACCTCCTCCCCATATGCGGTCTCATTGTTGTCGGTGATCAGGCCTGGTACAAATCATTCCCTAAATTCTAGACCTCAGCTGAATCTGGTCATGAATGGTGTGGCTGTTGAACAAGTTGAGACTAAATTCCTTGGCGTTACCTTAGACTGTAAACTGTCATTGTCAAAACATATAGATTCAATGGTTGTAAAGATGGGGAGAGGTCTGTCCATAATAAAGAGATGCTCTACTTTTTTGACACCACAGTCCAAAATGGAAGTTCTGCAGGCTCTAGTTTGATATAATCTTGATTATTGTCCAGTCTTGTGGTCCAGTGCTACGTAGTTCTGCCCTTTTTGGGGTTTGAACCGATTCATAACATTATTTTGCTGGCCAACAACTGACAAGTGTGTAAAGTAACACAAATGTAGACAAGAATATAACTTTCTCCAGGGAAACAACCCAGGACTTTTATTCGGGGAAAGAAACAGAATCTGCCACTGTGGTAACAGCAAAACCAAAACAAAGCCTAGCTCAGTCTTTGAGCCTTTCTACACGGGTCTTCCCGTCCCTCTCTGCTACAGGACAGCTAAGCTGTTTACCGGAGTATCTGGCAAAAGAAAGCAGAAATTCAACAGGCATGTCCTTACTTGGGTAAGGACAAGACCCCAAAACAGTTCTGGCCAAAGCCAGGTTAAAATAGCCACTGCACAAGCTCCAAACGAATTAAATTGTTATTAGGCTCTTACCCTTCCGGGCCTTTCTCTCTCCTGGCCAACAGATGTAGCCAACGAGCAGGAATATACCGCCCTGTATATTTCTGTGTTGCTACCATGTTGTTGTCATGTTGTGTTTCTACCATGCTGTGTTGTCATGTTTTGCTGCCTTGCTATGTTGTTGTCTTAGGTCTCTCTTTATGTAGTCTTGTCTTGTCTCTTGTTGTGATGCGTGTTTTGGCCTATATTTTTTTTTTAAATCTCAGCACCCTTTTGCCTTTTGGTAGGCCGTCATTGTAAACAATAACTTGTTCTTAAAACTTCTTATGGCTCAAATCCCGTTAACAGGATCCATTCGACAACATCCGGTAAAATAGCAGAGCGCCAAATTGAAAAAAAGATATAAAAAATATTTAACTGCAATACACCAAATTACAAATTACAGCTGAACTTCTTGTTAATCTAGCCACCATGTCAGATTTCAAAAAGGCTTTACGGCGAAAGCAAACCATGCTATTATCTAAGGACAGCACCCCATCAAACAAACACAGACAATCATATTTCATCCCGCCAGGCGCGACACAAAAGTCAGAAATAACTTACCTTTGAAGAACTTCTTCTGTTGGCACTCCAATATGTCCCATAAACATCAGAAATGGTCCTTTTGTTCGATTAATTCCGTCCTTATAGCTCCAAAATGTCCATTTATTTGGCGCTTCTGATTAAAAAAAAAAACACTGGTTCCAACTCGCGCAACATGACTACAAAATGTCTTCTAAGTTACCTGTAATCTTGATCCAAACATTTCAAACAACTTTCCTATTACAACTTGAGGTATTTAACGTAAATAATCGATAAAATTTAAGACGGGATAAAATGTGTTCAATACCGAAGGAAAACAAAGAAAGTGCATTCCAGGTCGCGCGCATCAAAACATTAGAGAGCTGGACCCTCGTTCTGGACAGCCGTTGTCACGATCGTCTTGATGAGAAAGAGTGGACCAAGGCGGAGCGTGATAACAATACATCTTCTTTAAAGAAGACAAACAAAACACTTACAAACGAACAAAAACAACAAACGATCGTGAAGCTAAACAAACTACGTACACACATGCAACATAGACATAGAGAATTACCCACAATAGCCTAATGCCTTTGGCTGCATTAAATATGGCTCCCAATCAGAGACAATGAAAGACAGCTGTCTCTGATTGAGAACCATTCAGGTAACCATAGACATACCTAGACACCTACACTAAACACAACCCCATAACCTCTACAAAACCCCCTATACAATACAACCACCCAAGACGAGACATTTACATTACATTTAAGTCATTTAGCAGACGCTCTTATCCAGAGCGACTTACAAATTGGTGCATTCACCTTATGACATCCAGTGGAACAGCCACTTTACAATAGTGCATCTAGATCATTTTAAGGGGGGGGGGGGGGGGGGGGGCAGAAGGATTGCTTTATCCTAGGTATTCCTTGAAGAGGTGGGGTTTCAGGTGTCTCCGGAAGGTGGTGATTGACTCCGCTGTCCTGGCGTCGTGAGGGAGTTTGTTCCACCATTGGGGTGCCAGAGCAGCGAACAGTTTTGACTGGGCTGAGCGGGAACTGTACTTCCTCAGTGGTAGTGAGGCGAGCAGGCCAGAGGTGGATGAACGCAGTGCCCTTGTTTGGGTGTAGGGCCTGATCAGAGCCTGAAGGTACTGAGGTGCCGTTCCCCTCACAGCTCCGTAGGCAAGCACCATGGTCTTGTAGCGGATGCGAGCTTCAACTGGAAGCCAGTGGAGAGAGCGGAGGAGCGGGGTGACGTGAGAGAACTTGGGAAGGTTGAACACCAGACGGGCTGCGGCGTTCTGGATGAGTTGTAGGGGTTTAATGGCACAGGCAGGGAGCCCAGCCAACAGCGAGTTGCAGTAATCCAGACGGGAGATGACAAGTGCCTGGATTAGGACCTGCGCCGCTTCCTGTGTGAGGCAGGGTCGTACTCTGCGGATGTTGTAGAGCATGAACCTACAGGAACGGGCCACCGCCTTGATGTTGGTGGAGAACGACAGGGTGTTGTCCAGGATCACGCCAAGGTTCTTAGCGCTCTGGGAGGAGGACACAATGGAGTTGTCAACCGTGATGGCGAGATCATGGAACGGACAGTCCTTCCCCGGGAGGAAGAGCAGCTCCGTCTTGCCGAGGTTCAGCTTGAGGTGGTGATCCGTCATCCACACTGATATGTCTGCCAGACATGCAGAGATGCGATTCGCCACCTGGTCATCAGAAGGGGGAAAGGAGAAGATTAATTGTGTGTCGTCTGCATAGCAATGATAGGAGAGACCATGTGAGGTTATGACAGAGCCAAGTGACTTGGTGTATAGCGAGAATAGGAGAGGGCCTAGAACAGAGCCCTGGGGGACACCAGTGGTGAGAGCGCGTGGTGAGGAGACAGATTCTCGCCACGCCACCTGGTAGGAGCGACCTGTCAGGTAGGACGCAATCCAAGCGTGGGCCGCGCCGGAGATGCCCAACTCGGAGAGGGTGGAGAGGAGGATCTGATGGTTCACAGTATCGAAGGCAGCCGATAGGTCTAGAAGGATGAGAGCAGAGGAGAGAGAGTTAGCTTTAGCAGTGCGGAGCGCCTCCGTGATACAGAGAAGAGCAGTCTCAGTTGAGTGACTAGTCTTGAAACCTGACTGATTTGGATCAAGAAGGTCATTCTGAGAGAGATAGCAGGAGAGCTGGCCAAGGACGGCACGTTCAAGAGTTTTGGAGAGAAAGGAAAGAAGGGATACTGGTCTGTAGTTGTTGACATCGGAGGGATCGAGTGTAGGTTTTTTCAGAAGGGGTGCAACTCTCGCTCTCTTGAAGACGGAAGGGACGTAGCCAGCGGTCAGGGATGAGTTGATGAGCGAGGTGAGGTAAGGTAGAAGGTCTCCGGAAATGGTCTGGAGAAGAGAGGAGGGGATAGGGTCAAGCGGGCAGGTTGTTGGGCGGCCGGCCGTCACAAGACGCGAGATTTCATCTGGAGAGAGAGGGGAGAAAGAGGTCAAAGCACAGGGTTGGGCAGTGTGAGCAGAACCAGCGGTGTCGTTTGACTTAGCAAACGAGGATCGGATGTCGTCGACCTTCTTTTCAAAATGGTTGACGAAGTCGTCTGCAGAGAGGGAGGAGGGGGGGGGGAGGGGGAGGAGGATTCAGGAGGGAGGAGAAGGTGGCAAAGAGCTTCCTAGGGTTAGAGGCAGATGCTTGGAATTTAGAGTGGTAGAAAGTGGCTTTAGCAGCAGAGACAGAAGAGGAAAATGTAGAGAGGAGGGAGTGAAAGGATGCCAGGTCCGCAGGGAGGCGAGTTTTCCTCCATTTCCGCTCGGCTGCCCGGAGCCCTGTTCTGTGAGCTCGCAATGAGTCGTCGAGCCACGGAGCGGGAGGGGAGGACCGAGCCGGCCTGGAGGATAGGGGACATAGAGAGTCAAAGGATGCAGAAAGGGAGGAGAGGAGGGTTGAGGAGGCAGAATCAGGAGATAGGTTGGAGAAGGTTTGGGCAGAGGGAAGAGATGATAGGATGGAAGAGGAGAGAGTAGCGGGGGAGAGAGAGCGGAGGTTGGGACGGCGCGATACCATCCGAGTAGGGGCAGTGTGGGAAGTGTTGGATGAGAGCGAGAGGGAAAAGGATACAAGGTAGTGGTCGGAGACTTGGAGGGGAGTTGCAATGAGGTTAGTGGAAGAACAGCATCTAGTAAAGATGAGGTCAAGCGTATTGCCTGCCTTGTGAGTAGGGGGGGAAGGTGAGAGGGTGAGGTCAAAAGAGGAGAGGAGTGGAAAGAAGGAGGCAGAGAGGAATGAGTCAAAGGTAGACATGGGGAGGTTAAAGTCACCCAGAACTGTGAGAGGTGAGCCGTCCTCAGGAAAGGAGCTTATCAAGGCATCAAGCTCATTGATGAACTCTCCAAGGGAACCTGGAGGGCGATAAATGATAAGGATGTTAAGCTTGAAAGGGCTGGTAACTGTGACAGCATGGAATTCAAAGGAGGCGATAGACAGATGGGTAAGGGGAGAAAGAGAGAATGACCACTTGGGAGATATGAGGATCCCGGTGCCACCACCCCGCTGACCAGAAGGTCTCGGGGTGTGCGAGAACACGTGGGCAGACGAAGAGAGAGCAGTAGGAGTAGCAGTGTTATCTGTGGTGAGCCATGTTTCCGTCAGTGCCAGGAAGTCGAGGGACTGGAGGGACGCATAGGCTGAGATGAGCTCTGCCTTGTTGGCCGCAGATCGGCAGTTCCAGAGGCTACCGGAGACCTGGAACTCCACGTGGGTCGTGCGGGCTGGGACCACCAGGTTAGGGTGGGCGCGGCCACGCGGTGTGAAGCGTTTGTATGGTCTGTGCAGAGAGGAGAGAACAGGGATAGACAGACACATGGTTGACAGGCTACAGAAGAGGCTACGCTAATGCAAAGGAGATTAGAATGACAAGTGGGCTACACGTCTCGAATGTTCAGAAAGTTAAGCTTACGTTGCAAAAAAATAAAAATAAAATACAAGATCTTATTGACTAAAATGATATAGTACTGCTGGCTGGTGAAGTAGCCTGGCTAGCAGTAGCTACGTTGTTGAAAGTGAAGCTGGCTAGGTAACCTCGACAATTTCACTAAATTTCTCTAAACTACACAATTATCGTGGATACAAGGACAGCAAAGACAACTAGCTAACACTACGCTAATCAAGTCGTTCCGTTGTAATGTAAGTTTCTACAGTGCTGCTATTCGGTAGAAGTTGGCTAGCTAGCAGCGTTGGCTAGGTAGGAGGACGGCAGCGCGGCAGGCGAAAAAATAGCTGGCTAGCTAACCGATAATTACTCAAAGCTACACAATTATCTTAGATACAAAGATAGCAGAGAAAACTATGTAGCTAGCTAACACTACACAAGTCAAGTCGTTCCGTTGTAATGTAATCGTTTCTACAGTGCTGCTAATTGGTGGCTTGCTGGCTAGCTAGCAGGGTTTACTACGTTACGTTACGTTAGGGCGAGAATACCTGGCTAGCGAACCTCAGCGAACCTTGATAACTACACAATTATCACCGATACAAAGACGGCTATGTAGCCAGCTAAGTAGCTAGCTAAGATCGAACAAATACAAATCAAAGATAGCAAAGACAACTGTGTAGTCAGCCAACACTACACTGATCAAGTCGTTACGTTGTAATGCGCTCGTTTCTACAATGCTGCTATTCGGTGGCAAGCTGGCTAGCTAGCCGTGTTGGCTACGTTGCGTTACGTTAGGGCGAAGATAGCTGGCTGGCGAACCTCAATAACTACACAATTATGTTTGATGCAAAGACGGCTATGTAGCTAGCTAAGATCAAACAAATCAAACCGTTGTACTGTAATGAAAATGAAAATCAGACCGTTGTACTATAATGAAATGTAATGAAAAGTTATACGGTAGACGGTGGACGTTTGCTAGCTGCTGGGCTACGATAGGCGACGAAATACGATAAATACGCAATTATCTTTTATACACAGACGGCTAAGTAGCTAGCTAAGAAGAAATTGCTAAGGTTAGACAAATTAAACCGTTGTACTATAATGAAATGTAATAAAATGTAATGAAAATTTATACTACCTGCAGAGCGAATGCAAATGCGACCGCTCGCTCCAAACCGGATGTCAGTTAATGACAAATACACACAAACATCCCCCCTGTCACACCCTGACCTAACCAAAATATTACAGAAAACAAAGATAACTAAGGCCAGGGCGTGACAGCCGTACTTCTTCATTTCTCTAAAGAAAAACATGAACAAATTTCTAAAGACTGTTGACATCTAGTGGAAGCTATAGGAACTGCAAGCATATTTCTCTTAAAACGGGTTTACCATAGAAAACCAATGGAAAACAGATTAACCTCAAAAAATATTTTCCCTGGATGGATTGTGCTCGGGGTTTTGCCTGCCAAATCAGTTCTGTTATACTCACAGACATTATTCAAACTGTTTTAGAAACTTTAGAGTGTTTCTATCCAAATATACCAATTATATGCATATCCTAGCTTCTGGGCCTGAGTAGCAGGCAGTTTACTTTGGGCACACTTTTCATCCGGACGTGAAAATAGTGCCCCTAAGCCTGGAGAAGTTTTAACTGTCTTGCCTAGTTAAATAAATAAAAATAGGCTTGATGTGCATTCCTGGTAATTCACCCGTGTCCCTCGCGGACCGTTTCGTACATAAGGCATCCTCCATTCAGGCTGCAAAAGCACAATTTTCCTCCTTGACTAGCTTCAACGGTGAGAAGGCCGGAGAATAACAGGGAAAATATGCATAATTTCTTCATGAAACACTATTTTCCACCACCATTGTTGTATTTTTGGACAATGTAGGATGTTGCACACGCTTGGCTGAGTGCACTAAATGTAAATGTGAAGGAGATGTGTCGCGCTGTATGAGGCAAACGGTGGTCACACCAGATACTGACTGGGTTTCTGATCCACATCCCGACCTGTTTATAAAGGTATCTGTGACCAACAGATGCATATCTGTATTTCCAGTAAAGGAAATTGTGGCTTTACTTGCAAACATTTTTCTGTAAATCTCTTTTTACCATCAACACCAACTTTTCTGCAATCCTCCTCCGTGCCATTGACCTCCATTGACCTTCTGATTTTGTCTCTGTATTATTCATTCGTTCTCAGTAAATAAACAAGGTAGAATTACAACGCTCCCTACACCACATTATTTCCCTTTTTGATATTTATAATTAGCCAACACATTGCCAGCTGCTTGTTTTCATGTACAGTACTGTATCTAGACAGTGGTGTAAAGTACTTAAGTAAAACTACTTTAAAGTACTACTTAAGTATTTTTTGGGGGTATCTGTACTTTACTTTACTCTTTATATTTTTGACAACTTTTACTTTTACTTCACTAGATTCCTAACGAAAATAATGTACTTTCTATTCCATATATTTTCCCTGATGCCCAACATTTTCTAAAAATCTGTTTTTGCTTTGTCATTATGGGGTATTGTGATGTCATTATGGGGTATTGTGATGTCATTATGGGGTATTGTGATGTCATTATGGGGTATTGTGATGTCATTATGGGGTATTGTGTGTAGATTGATGAGGACATTTAAAAAAATATATATACATTTTAGAATAAGGCTGTAATGTAACAAAATGTGGAAAAAGTCAAGGGGTCTGAATACTTTCTGAATGCACTGTATTATGGCAGAGATGAAAAGGGCAATAGGTAAGGCTGGGTTAACTTTACCTGGGAAAGATGAGGTGTGCTATGTTATGTTGGCCCATCTTAGTGATGAGGTACTGGATAAGGTATTGGGGTTGTAAAACGGAGTGTGGGAGGAGGGGAAACTAACAGACAGCTGGAAGGAGACAGTAGTGGTACCAGATGGAAGGAGACAGTAGTGGGACCAATCAACTACCAGACAGCTGGAAGGAGACAGTAGTGGGACCAATCAACTACCAGACAGCTGGAAGGAGACCAATCAACTACCAGACAGCTGGAAGGAGACAGTAGTGGGACCAATCAACTACCAGACAGCTGGAAGGAGTCAGTAGTGGGACCAATCAACTACCAGACAGCTGGAAGGAGACAGCAGTGGGACCAATCAACTACCAGACAGCTGGAAGGAGACAGTAGTGGGACCAATCAACTACCAGACAGCTGGAAGGAGACAGTAGTGGGACCAATCAACTACCAGACAGTTGGAAGGAGACAGTAGTGGGACCAATCAACTACCAGACAGCTTGAAGGAGACAGTAGTGGGACCAATCAACTACCAGACAGCTGGAAGGAGACAGTAGTGGGACCAATCAACTACCAGACAGATGGAAGGAGACAGTAGTGGGACCAATCAACTACCAGACAGCTGGAAGGAGACCAATCAACTACCAGGCAGCTGGAAGGAGTCAGTAGTGGGACCAATCAACTACCAGACAGATGGAAGGAGACAGTAGTGGGACCAATCAACTACCAGACAGCTGGAAGGAGACCAATCAACTACCAGACAGCTGGAAGGAGACAGTAGTGGGACCAATCAACTACCAGACAGCTGGAAGGAGACAGTAGTGGGACCAATCAACTACCAGACAGCTGGAAGGAGACAGTAGTGGGACCAATCAACTACCAGACAGCTGGAAGGAGTCAGTAGTGGGACCAATCAACTACCAGACAGCTGGAAGGAGACAGTAGTGGGACCAATCAACTACCAGACAGCTGGATGGAGACAGTAGTGGGACCAATCAACTACCAGACAGCTGGAAGGAGACAGTAGTGGGACCAATCAACTACCAGACAGCTGGAAGGAGACAGTAGTGGAACCAATCAACTACCAGACAGATGGAAGGAGACCAATCAACTACCAGACAGCTGGAAGGAGACAGTAGTGGAACCAATCAACTACCAGACAGCTGGAAGGAGACCAATCAACTACCAGACAGCTGGAAGGAGACAGTAGTGGGACCAATCAACTACCAGACAGTTGGAAGGAGACAGTAGTGGGACCAATCAACTACCAGACAGCTGGAAGGAGACAGTAGTGGGACCAATCAACTACCAGACAGCTGGAAGGAGACAGTAGTGGGACCAATCAACTACCAGACAGCTGGATGGAGACAGTAGTGGGACCAATCAACTACCAGACAGCTGGAAGGAGACAGTAGTGGGACCAATCAACTACCAGACAGCTGGAAGGAGACAGTAGTGGGACCAATCAACTACCAGACAGCTGGAAGGAGACCAATCAACTACCAGACAGCTGGAAGGAGACAGTAGTGGGACCAATCAACTACCAGACAGCTGGAAGGAGACCAATCAACTACCAGACAGCTGGAAGGAGACAGTAGTGGGACCAATCAACTACCAGACAGCTGGAAGGAGACCAATCAACTACCAGACAGCTGGAAGGAGACAGTAGTGGGACCAATCAACTACCAGACAGCTGAAAGGAGACAGTAGTGGGACCAATCAACTACCAGACAGCTGGAAGGAGACCAATCAACTACCAGACAGCTGGAAGGAGACAGTAGTGGGACCAATCAACTACCAGACAGCTGGAAGGAGACCAATCAACTACCAGACAGCTGGAAGGAGACAGTAGTGGGACCAATCAACTACCAGACAGCTGGAAGGAGACCAATCAACTACCAGACAGCTGGAAGGAGACAGTAGTGGGACCAATCAACTACCAGACAGCTGGAAGGAGACAGTAGTGGGACCAATCAACTACCAGACAGCTGGAAGGAGACCAATCAACTACCAGACAGCTGGAAGGAGACCAATCAACTACCAGACAGCTGGAAGGAGACAGTAGTGGGACCAATCAACTACCAGACAGCTGGAAGGAGACAGTAGTGGGACCAATCAACTACCAGACAGCTGGAAGGAGACCAATCAACTACCAGACAGCTGGAAGGAGACAGTAGTTGGACCAATCAACTACCAGACAGTTGGAAGGAGACAGTAGTGGGACCAATCAACTACCAGACAGCTGGAAGGAGACAGTAGTGGGACCAATCAACTACCAGACAGCTGGAAGGAGACAGTAGTGGAACCAATCAACTACCAGACAGCTGGAAGGAGACCAATCAACTACCAGACAGCTGGAAGGAGACAGTAGTGGAACCAATCAACTACCAGACAGCTGGAAGGAGACCAATCAACTACCAGACAGCTGGAAGGAGACAGTAGTGGGACCAATCAACTACCAGACAGCTGGAAGGAGACCAATCAACTACCAGACAGCTGGAAGGAGACAGTAGTGGAACCAATCAACTACCAGACAGCTGGAAGGAGACAGTAGTGGGACCAATCAACTACCAGACAGCTGGAAGGAGACAGTAGTGGGACCAATCAACTACCAGACAGCTGGAAGGAGACAGTAGTGGAACCAATCAACTACCAGACAGCTGGATGGAGACAGTAGAGGGACCAATCAACTACCAGACAGCTGGAAGGAGACCAATCAACTACCAGACAGCTGGAAGGAGACAGTAGTGGAACGTTCCTCATTGAGGACCATGTATGTTGCATTGATCCTATCTGACGGGGAAGGAGTGGGGAGGCTGGGTGTTCCTCATTAAGGACCATGTATGTTGCATTGATCTGGTCTGACGGGGAAGGAGTGGGAGGCTGGGCGTTCCTCATTGAGGACCATGTATGTTACATTGTGTTAGTGGAATTAAATCATTCCTCTAATTTACTCATTAATTAAATTCAATCTGTCTATTTATAAGAATTTGTAAGATACTTATTAACATAAAATAGACAGGATACAGTCTTATTAAAATTAGATAATAGGGTTTATTCTCGGAGCAAGCTGCCATTTGATCATAAACACAGGTTTATATACAAGATATGACGTCATAGGTTACAGAATTAAGTCTCATTGTCCTGACAAATAGAAAACAGGTTCAAAAGTTCATTCCAACTTCACAGGGCACTCACATGACACATAATATAATCATTTATCCTGAAGGCTCACTATAATTTATTACCACTTTAGCAGACAACTCAAGATAATGGAAGACCTAAAAAGTTTATCTAAACACCTCAGGGCTAAGTTGGGTCAGTTCAACCATAGTTTAACGACCCTTTCTGCTTATTTTATGACCCACAGCACAAATCTCTTTTCACCAGGCATGCAGAGTTCAATTAGTTATAGTTTTATCTAAAGCTAGAATTTGTTTTAACTATTAATTAACAAAATTCCTAACAGATTGATCCTGTCTGACGGAGAAGGAGTGGGGAGGCTGGGCGTTCCTCATTGAGGACCATGTATGTTGCATTGATCCTGTCTGACGGGGACAGAGTGGGGAGAATGGGCGTTCCTCATTGAGGACCATGTATGTTACATTGATCCTGTCTGACTGGGAAGGAGTGGGGAGGCTGGGCGTTCCTCATTGAGGACCATGTATGTTGCATTGATCCTGTCTGACGGGGAGGCTGGGCGTTCCTCATTGAGGACCATGTATGTTGCATTGATCAGGTCTGACGGGGAAGGAGTGGGAGGGCTGGGCGTTCCTCACTGAGGACCATGTATGTTGCATTGATCCTGTCTGACGGGGACGGAGTGGGAGGCTGGGCGTTCCTCATTGAGGACCATGTATGTTGCATTAATCCTGTCTGACGGGGAAGGAGTGGGAGGGCTGGGCGTTCCTCATTGAGGACCATGTATGTTGCATTGATCCTGTCTGACGGGGAAGGAGTGGGGGACTGGGCGTTCCTCACTGAGGACCATGTATGTTGCATTGATCCGGTCTGAGGAGTGGGGAGGCTGGGCGTTCCTCATTGAGGACCATGTATGTTGCATTGATCTGGTCTAAGGGGGAAGGAGTGGGGAGGCTGGGCGTTCCTCACTGAGGACCATGTATGTTGCATTGATCTGGTCTAAGGGGGAAGGAGTGGGGAGGCTGGGCGTTCCTCACTGAGGACCATGTATGTTGCATTGATCCGGTCTGTAATAGACTACGGCAGTATAGCGTATGGTTCGGCAGCCCGGACCTCATCTGTAATAGACTACGGCAGTATAGCGTATGGTTCGGCAGCCCGGACCTCATCTGTAATAGACTACTGCAGTATAGCGTATGGTTCGGCAGCCCGGACCTCATCTGTAATAGACTACGGCAGTATAGCGTATGGTTCGGCAGCCCGGACCTCATCTGTAATAGACTACGGCAGTATAGCGTATGGTTCGGCAGCCCGGACCTCATCTGTAATAGACTACGGCAGTATAGCGTATGGTTCGGCAGCCCGGACCTCATCTGTAATAGACTACGGCAGTATAGCGTATGGTTCGGCAGCCCGGACCTCATCTGTAATAGACTACGGCAGTATAGCGTATGGTTCGGCAGCCCGGACCTCATCTGTAATAGACTACGGCAGTATAGCGTATGGTTCGGCAGCCCGGACCTCATCTGTAATAGACTACGGCAGTATAGCGTATGGTTCGGCAGCCCGGACCTCATCTGTAATAGACTACGGCAGTATAGCGTATGGTTCGGCAGCCCGGACCTCATCTGTAATAGACTACGGCAGTATAACGTATGGTTCGGCAGCCCGGACCTCATCTGTAATAGACTACGGCAGTATAGCGTATGGTTCGGCAGCCCGGACCTCATCTGTAATAGACTACGGCAGTATAGCGTATGGTTCGGCAGCCCGGACCTCATCTGTAATAGACTACGGCAGTATAGCGTATGGTTCGGCAGCCCGGACCTCATCTGTAATAGACTACGGCAGTATAGCGTATGGTTCGGCAGCCCGGACCTCATCTGTAATAGACTACGGCAGTATAGCGTATGGTTCGGCAGCCCGGACCTCATCTGTAATAGACTACGGCAGTATAGCGTATGGTTCGGCAGCCCGGACCTCATCTGTAATAGACTACGGCAGTATAGCGTATGGTTCGGCAGCCCGGACCTCATCTGTAATAGACTACGGCAGTATAGCGTATGGTTCGGCAGCCCGGACCTCATCTGTAATAGACTACGGCAGTATAGCGTATGGTTCGGCAGCCCGGACCTCATCTGTAATAGACTACGACAGTATAGCGTATGGTTCGGCAGCCCGGACCTCATCTGTAATAGACTACGGCAGTATAGCGTATGGTTCGGCAGCCCGGACCTCATCTGTAATAGACTACGGCAGTATAGCGTATGGTTCGGCAGCCCGGACCTCATCTGTAATAGACTACGGCAGTATAACGTATGGTTCGGCAGCCCGGACCTCATCTGTAATAGACTACGGCAGTATAGCGTATGGTTCGGCAGCCCGGACCTCATCTGTAATAGACTACGGCAGTATAGCGTATGGTTCGGCAGCCCGGACCTCATCTGTAATAGACTACGGCAGTATAGCGTATGGTTCGGCAGCCCGGACCTCATCTGTAATAGACTACGGCAGTATAGCGTATGGTTCGGCAGCCCGGACCTCATCTGTAATAGACTACGGCAGTATAGCGTATGGTTCGGCAGCCCGGACCTCATCTGTAATAGACTACGGCAGTATAGCGTATGGTTCGGCAGCCCGGACCTCATCTGTAATAGACTACTGCAGTATAGCGTATGGTTCGGCAGCCCGGACCTCATCTGTAATAGACTACGGCAGTATAGCGTATGGTTCGGCAGCCCGGACCTCATCTGTAATAGACTACGGCAGTATAGCGTATGGTTCGGCAGCCCGGACCTCATCTGTAATAGACTACGGCAGTATAGCGTATGGTTCGGCAGCCCGGACCTCATCTGTAATAGACTACGGCAGTATAGAGTATGGTTCTGCAGCCCGGACCTCATCTGTAATAGACTACGGCAGTATAGAGTATGGTTCTGCAGCCCGGACCTCATTGGAAAGGCTAGATGTAATACAGGGGCAAGGACTCAGAATATGTAGTGGGGTGTTTCGGACCTCCCCAGTGGCTGCACTACAGGTGGAGATGGGGGATATGCCATTGCAGATTAGGAGACAGCAGCTGGAAATTCATGATTGGGTCAACCTACAGGGACACGGGGTGTCTCATCCTACGAAAGGGATTTTACAGGCATGTTGGAAGGATGAGCGAGGACAGAACACGAGCTTTGGGTGAGTGGGGTAATACCCGGGCGAAGGAGATGGGACTGGGCGAAGGAGATGGGACTGGGCGAAGGAGATGGGACTGGGCGAAGGAGATGGGACTGGGCGAAGGAGATGGGACTGGGCGAAGGAGATGGGACTGGGCGAAGGAGATGGGACTGTAATGGAAGGGAGTTTAGTCCAACGCCAGCTTTTCCTGTAAACCCACCATGACTACTCCCACCTCCAGTAGTTGATCTAGAAGTGTCGGAGAGACTACAGAACGACAGAGAGGGTGTCGATCCATCTGATTGGTTTAAGAGACGTCTGGATACTGTGTGTACCAGGATGTTGTGGCCATTTACACAGATGGTTCAATAGATCTGAGGACAGGAAGTGCTGAGTCAGCATTTTGTAGTGCCGGAATGTGGAGTGGCAGCCAGGAAATGTATTACAGAACATCTTGCTGTGTATATATATGGCTGATGGCCATCCTTTTGGCCTTGCAGTGGGTGGAAGAAGTTATTTGCTATGATTCATATGCAGTGTTAATGAGTCTGCAGACCTTTAGCTCACGTAACACACAAGACCTGCTTTATGATGTACTACAAACCCATGGCAGGATGAAACAGATGGGTATACAGATAAGAGTTACTTGGGTCCCTCTGTGGGGGGTGGAGGGGAACGAGGCAGTTGATGTACTGACTAAACAAGCACTAAGTAGTGGGGATGTTGATGTACTGGGTTAACAAGCACTAAGTAGTGGGGATGTTGATGTACTGGCTAAACAAGCACTAAGTAGTGGGGATGTTGATGTACTGACTAAACAACCACTAAGTAGTGGGGATGTTGATGTACTGGCTAAACAAGCACTACATAGTGGGGATGTTGATGTACTGGCTAAACAAGCACTAAGTAGTGGGGATGTTGATATAATGACTAAACAAGCACTAAGTAGTGGGGATGTTGATGTACTGGCTGAACAAGCACTAAGTAGTGGGGATGTTGATGTACTGGCTGAACAAGCACTAAGTAGTGGGGATGTTGATGTACTGACTGAACAAGCACTAAGTAGTGGGGATGTTGATGTACTGACTGAACAAGCACTAAGTAGTGGGGATGTTGATGTACTGGCTAAACAAGCACTAAGTAGTGGGGATGTTGATGTACTGGCTAAACAAGCACTACATAGTGGGGATGTTGATGTACTGGCTAAACAAGCACTAAGTAGTGGGGATGTTGATGTACTGACTGAACAAGCACTAAGTAGTGGGGATGTTGATGTACTGGCTGAACAAGCACTAAGTAGTGGGGATGTTGATGTGGTAGTTTCAATGAGCAAGGCAGAGGCAAACAGCCTGATGTGGACAGTGATGGTGCAGAGATGGCAGGCTAAAAGCCTGATGTGGACAGTGATGGTGCAGAGATGGCTAGCTAACAGCCTGATGTGGACAGTGATGGTGCAGAGATGGCAGGCTAACAAGCCTGATGTGGACAGTGATGGTGCAGAGATGGCAGGCTAACAGCCTGATGTGGACAGTGATGGTGCAGAGATGGCTAGCTAACAGCCTGATGTGGACAGTGATGGCAGTCTAACAGCCTGATATGGACAGTGATGGTGCAGAGATGGCAGGCTAACAGCCTGATATGAACAGTGATGGTGCAGAGATGGCTAGCTAACAGCCTGATGTGGACAGTGATGGTGCAGAGATGGCAGGCTAACAAGCCTGATGTGGACAGTGATGGTGCAGAGATGACTAGCTAACAGCCTGATGTGGACAGTGATGGTGCAGAGATGGCAGGCTAACAGCCTGATGTGGACAGTGATGGCAGTCTAACAGCCTGATATGGACAGTGATGGTGCAGAGATGGCAGGCTAACAGCCTGATGTGGACAGTGATGGTGCAGAGATGGCAGGCTAACAGCCTGATGTGGACAGTGATGGCAGTCTAACAGCCTGATATGGACAGTGATGGTGCAGAGATGGCAGGCTAACAGCCTGATGTGGACAGTGATGGTGCAGAGATGGCAGGCTAACAGCCTGATGTGGACAGTGATGGTGCAGAGATGGCAGGCTAACAGCCTGATGTGGACAGTGATGGTGCAGAGATGGCAGGCTAACAGCCTGATGTGGACAGTGATGGTGCAGAGATGGCAGGCTAACAGCCTGATGTGGACAGTGATGGTGCAGAGATGGCAGGTTAACAGCCTGATGTGGACAGTGATGGTGCAGAGATGGCAGGCTAACAGCACGATGTGGACAGTGATGGTGCAGAGATGGCTAGCTAACAGCCTGATGTGGACAGTGATGGCAGTCTAACAGCCTGATATGGACAGTGATGGTGCAGAGAACGCAGGCTAACAGCCTGATATGAACAGTGATGGTGCAGAGATGGCAGGCTAACAGCCTGATGTGGACAGTGATGGTGCAGAGATGGCTAGCTAACAGCCTGATGTGGACAGTGATGGTGCAGAGATGGCTAGCTAACAGCCTGATGTGGACAGTAATGGTGCAGAGATGGCTAGCTAACAGCCTGATGTGGACAGTGATGGTGCAGAGATGGCAGGCTAACAAGCCTGATGTGGACAGTAATGGTGCAGAGATGGCTAGCTAACAGCCTGATGTGGACAGTGATGGTGCAGAGATGGCAGGTTAACAAGCCTGATGTGGACAGTGATGGTGCAGAGATGGCAGGCTAACAGCCTGATGTGGACAGTGATGGTGCAGAGATGGCTAGCTAACAGCCTGATATGGACAGTGATGGTGCAGAGATGGCAGGTTAACAGCCTGATGTGGACAGTGATGGTGCAGAGATGGCAGGTTAACAGCCTGATGTGGACAGTGATGGTGCAGAGATGGCAGGCTAACAGCCTGATATTGACAGTGATGGTGCAGAGATGGCAGGCTAACAGCCTGATGTGGACAGTAATGGTGCAGAGATGGCTAGCTAACAGCCTGATGTGGACAGTGATGGTGCAGAGATGGCAGGCTAACAGCCTGATGTGGACAGTGATGGTGCAGAGATGGCAGGCTAACAGCCTGATGTGGACAGTGATGGTGCAGAGATGGCAGGCTAATAGCCTGATATGGACAGTGATGGTGCAGAGATGGCAGGCTAACAGCCTGATGTGGACAGTGATGGTGCAGAGATGGCAGGCTAACAGCCTGATGTGGACAGTGATGGTGCAGAGATGGCAGGCTAACAGCCTGATGTGGACAGTGATGGTGCAGAGATGGCAGGCTAACAGCCTGATGTGGACAGTGATGGTGCAGAGATGGCAGGCTAACAGCCTGATGTGGACAGTGATGGTGCAGAGATGGCTAGCTAACAGCCTGATGTGGACAGTGATGGTGCAGAGATGACTAGCTAACAGCCTGATGTGGACAGTGATGGTGCAGAGATGGCAGGCTAACAAGCCTGATGTGGACAGTGATGGTGCAGAGATGGCTAGCTAACAGCCTGATATGGACAGTGATGGTGCAGAGATGACTAGCTAACAGCCTGATGTGGACAGTGATGGTGCAGAGATGGCTAGCTAACAGCCTGATGTGGACAGTGATGGCAGTCTAACAGCCTGATATGGACAGTGATGGTGCAGAGAACGCAGGCTAACAGCCTGATATGAACAGTGATGGTGCAGAGATGGCTAGCTAACAGCCTGATGTGGACAGTGATGGTGCAGAGATGGCTAGCTAACAGCCTGATGTGGACAGTGATGGTGCAGAGATGGCTAGCTAACAGCCTGATGTGGACAGTAATGGTGCAGAGATGGCAGGCTAACAGCCTGATGTGGACAGTGATGGTGCAGAGATGGCAGGCTAACAGCCTGATGTGGACAGTGATGGTGTGGAGATTGCAGGCTAACAGCCTGATGTGGACAGTGATGGTGCAGAGATGGCAGGCTAACAGCCTGATGTGGACAGTGATGGTGCAGAGATGGCAGGCTAACAGCCTGATATGGACAGTGATGGTGCAGAGATGGCTAGCTAACAGCCTGATGTGGACAGTGATGGTGCAGAGATGGCTAGCTAACAGCCTGATGTGGACAGTGATGGTGCAGAGATGGCAGGCTAACAAGCCTGATGTGGACAGTGATGGTGCAGAGATGGCTAGCTAACAGGCTGATGTGGACAGTGATGGTGCAGAGATGGCAGGAGCAGTGATTCTAAGGGCAGGCATTTATTTCAAGTACAGGGGAAAGTCAGGGAGGGGAGAACATCGGGAAGAGACAGAAGAGAGGAGGCAATTTTTTTTACAAGATGAAGGGTGGGACACAGCCAGATAAATATGACTTTAAATGTAATAGGAAAGCATCCAACAGAAATGCGGGATTATTACCAGGAAACAGAGCATGTATTAATACAGTGTGGGCAGTATCAGAGGGAAAGAGAGAGGATGAGATCTAGTATGAGGGAGAAGGGGATACAGGAAATGAGTTTAAACAGTATTTTGAGTAGAACTTCTTTAGATATAGTCTCAAATATGTTGTCATCTTATTCAAGAGCAACTGAGATGCCAGGTAGGATTTAGTTTCTCCCTGTCTCTAGCCCACACTCCAGTACAGTAGGTGACGGTAATGCACAATAACGTTGGATCCCAACCGCCGATAAGCCCCAACAAAGAAGAAGAAGTTTCTCTCTGACTGCTGATTGGAAACGAGTCACATGCAAGTGAAGATGGCGGAGGAGCAGGGACTGTCAACACTCCCGTGTCCCATCCAGGATTCACCACTTTCACAAAGTTTGGATGCCTCGGGGGACTCTGACAGAGCACACATTCAAGATAAAAATGGACATGTTGCTAGCACCCCGGACGAGTCATTCTCTCCGACTTCTGTCATCTATTTTAAAGAGGCGCTGAGTTCGGCGAACATTTCTTTTGCGAAGACTGGACTGTCATCTCCTACTTCTTCTGTTCAATATGAACTCAATATCAAGAGTACGTCGAAGAGTGAGTGTTTCAATACTTTACCTACCCTTTTAACTAGTCCACTTGCTAGCTGACAATGAATAGCAGTCTGACTGAAAAAGCTTAGCTGTTGTACCAGCTAGCTAGTTAGCTAACGTTAGCTATTTGTCAACAACTAGTGAACTGCCAACACCAGCTGACTGTTGACTCAAATCTACCTAGCCAACAAGCAAACAGAGTTGCAGTAGGGGATATGAAGCTCTTTGTCTTAGCTAGCAGCTAGCTAGCCAGCCAAAGACAACTTTCAGATTTGATTAACTACAGTACAGAAATAAGAGGTTCCCGTTATATCAGGGCTCGCTAACCCTGTTCCCGGAGAGTTAATTTACCGTCCTGTAGGTTTTTCTCCAACCCTAAAATAGTTGACCTGATTCTAATACTTCGCGTTACCTGCTTGATACATTGAATCGGGTTAGTTACTGGAGTCGAAACGAAAACATACAGGAAGGTACTGTATTTATTTAACCAGGCAAGTCAGTTAAGAACAAGTTCTTATTTACAATGACGGCCTACCAAAAGGCAAAGGGCCTCTCCTGCTGGGACGGGGGCTGGGATTAAAACAATAAAATAATATAAATATAGGCTAAAACACACATCACAACACGAGACAAGACTACATAGAGAGACCTAAGACGACAACGTAGCAAGGCAGCAACACACGACAACACAGCATGGTAGCCTTGTGTTGTTAAAAACACATTAGATTGATGTAACAGTCAGATTACTAATCTGACTGTTACAACAATCTAATGTGTTTTACCTGTAGCCTAATCTGACTGTTACATCAATCTAATGGGTTTTACCTGTAGCCTAATCTGACTGTTACATCAATCTAATGTGTTTTACCTGTAGCCTAATCTGACATCAATCTAATGGGTTTTACCTGTAGCCTAATCTGACTGTTACATCAATCTAATGGGTTTTACCTGTAGCCTAATCTGACTGCTACATCAATCTAATGTGTTTTACCTGTAGCCTAATCTGACTGTTACATCAATCTAATGGGTTTTACCTGTAGCCTAATCTGACTGATACATCAATCTAATGGGTTTTACCTGTAGCCTAATCTGACTGCTACATCAATCTAATGGGTTTTACCTGTAGCCTAATCTGACTGCTACATCAATCTAATGGGTTTTACCTGTAGCCTAATCTGACTGATACATCAATCTAATGGGGTTTACCTGTAGCCTAATCTGACTGATACATCAATCTAATGGGGTTTACCTGTAGCCTAATCTGACATCAATCTAATGGGGTTTACCTGTAGCCTAATCTGACATCAATCTAATGTGTTTTACCTGTAGCCTAATCTGACTGATACATCAATCTAATGGGTTTTACCTGTAGCCTAATCTGACTGTTACATCAATCTAATGGGTTTTACCTGTAGCCTAATCTGAGATCAATCTAATGGGTTTTACCTGTAGCCTAATCTGACTGTTACATCAATCTAATGTGTTTTACCTGTAGCCTAATCTGACTGTTACATCAATCTAATGTGTTTTACCTGTAGCCTAATCTGACTGCTACATCAATCTAATGTGTTTTACCTGTAGCCTAATCTGACTGTTACATCAATCTAATGTGTTTTACCTGTAGCCTAATCTGACTTTTACATCAATCTAATGGGTTTTACCTGTAGCCTAATCTGACTGTTACATCAATCTAATGGGTTTTACCTGTAGCCTAATCTGACATCAATCTAATGTGTTTTACCTGTAGCCTAATCTGACTGTTACATCAATCTAATGGGTTTTACCTGTAGCCTAATCTGACTGTTACATCAATCTAATGGGTTTTACCTGTAGCCTAATCTGACTGATACATCAATCTAATGGGTTTTACCTGTAGCCTAATCTGACTGTTACATCAATCTAATGTGTTTTACCTGTAGCCTAATCTGACTGATACATCAATCTAATGGGGTTTACCTGGAGCCTAATCTGACTGATACATCAATCTAATGGGGTTTACCTGTAGCCTAATCTGACATCAATCTAATGGGGTTTACCTGTAGCCTAATCTGACATCAATCTAATGTGTTTTACCTGTAGCCTAATCTGACTGATACATCAATCTAATGGGTTTTACCTGTAGCCTAATCTGACTGTTACATCAATCTAATGGGTTTTACCTGTAGCCTAATCTGAGATCAATCTAATGGGTTTTACCTGTAGCCTAATCTGACTGTTACATCAATCTAATGTGTTTTACCTGTAGCCTAATCTGACTGTTACATCAATCTAATGTGTTTTACCTGTAGCCTAATCTGACTGCTACATCAATCTAATGTGTTTTACCTGTAGCCTAATCTGACTGTTACATCAATCTAATGTGTTTTACCTGTAGCCTAATCTGACTGCTACATCAATCTAATGTGTTTTACCTGTAGCCTAATCTGACTGCTACATCAATCTAATGTGTTTTACCTGTAGCCTAATCTGACTTTTACATCAATCTAATGGGTTTTACCTGTAGCCTAATCTGACATCAATCTAATGTGTTTTACCTGTAGCCTAATCTGACTGTTACATCAATCTAATGGGTTTTACCTGTAGCCTAATCTGACTGTTACATCAATCTAATGGGTTTTACCTGTAGCCTAATCTGAGATCAATCTAATGGGTTTTACCTGTAGCCTAATCTGACTGTTACATCAATCTAATGTGTTTTACCTGTAGCCTAATCTGACATCAATCTAATGGGTTTTACCTGTAGCCTAATCTGACTGTTACATCAATCTAATGTGTTTTTAATAACACAAGACTACTACAACAATAAACTGAAGTTACATGCTTTCTATTCAACTGGTTTGCCAGCTCCAGGTAGGCTACACATTGAGTTACATGCTTTCTATTCAACTAGTTTACCAGCTCCAGGTAGGCTTCACATCCAGCAGCATACCACCCTGCATACCACTGCAGGCTTGCTTCTGAAGCTAAGCAGGGTTGGTCCTGGTCAGTCCCTGGATGGGAGACCAGATGCTGCTGGAAGTGGTGTTGGAGGGCCAGTAGGAGGCACTCTTTCCTCTGGTCTAAAAAATACCCCAATGCCCCAGGGCAGTGATTGGGGACACTGCCCTGTGTAGGGTGCCGTCTTTCGGATGGGACGTTAAACGGGTGTCCTGACTCTCTGAGGTCATTAAAGATCCCATGGCACTTATCGTAAGAGTAGGGGTGTTAACCCCGGTGTCCTGGCTAAATTCCCAATCTGGCCCTCAAACCATCATGGTCACCTAATAATCCCCAGTTTACAATTGGCTCATTCATCCCCCTCCTCTCCCCTGTAACTATTCCCCAGGTCGTTGCTGCAAATGAGAACATGTTCTCAGTCAACTTACCTGGTAAAATAACGGTAAAATAAAAAAAAAATAAAAAAAATTGATTTGCAATGACTCCAGTGATAAATAATTTCAACATATTTATTGTATCAAATGGTAGCCTACGATGGCATGTATATTAATAGGCTACGTGATAGCCAACTGAGGCAAATGAATCATTCTCCACATTTAGCCTCATGTCAGTTTCATTGAGGACCCCCCCCCCCCCCCCCGAAGTGCATAAAGCACTTCGCATTGATACCGTTTTCTTTAAGCAGTTGTGACAGTTTAACTTTAGTCCGTGACGTCACCGATTAGAAGGCTATTAGCGCGCACCACCGCTAACTAGATAGCCATTTCATATCCTAGGAGGCTATTAGCGCGCACCACCGCTAACTAGATAGCCATTTCACATCCTAGGAGGCTATTAGCGCGCACCACCGCTAACTAGCTAGCCATTTCACATCCTAGAAGGCTATTAGCGCGCACCACCGCTAACTAGATAGCCATTTCACATCCTAGAAGGCTATTAGCGCGCACCACCGCTAACTAGATAGCCATTTCACATCCTAGAAGGCTATTAGCGCGCACCACCGCTAACTAGATAGCCATTTCACATCCTAGAAGGCTATTAGCGCGCACCACCGCTAACTAGATAGCCATTTCACATCCTAGAAGGCTATTAGCGCGCACCACCGCTAACTAGATAGCCATTTCACATCCTAGAAGGCTATTAGCGCGCACCACCGCTAACTAGATAGCCATTTCACATCCTAGAAGGCTATTAGCGCGCACCACCGCTAACTAGATAGCCATTTCACATCCTAGAAGGCTATTAGCGCGCACCACCGCTAACTAGATAGCCATTTCACATCCTAGAAGGCTATTAGCGCGCACCACCGCTAACTAGATAGCCATTTCACATCCGTTACACAGTCAACATTAGAATGCAGTTTAAACCACCTCAGAGTGGATTTATGTAATGCGTCCTAGTGGGCCCAAAGTCTTTTTCCAGTGCTTTGTCTCCATTATTTCTTGATTATTATCATTATTATTCAATTATTTATTATCAGTTCTAGAGTATTAATGTTTTATGGAAAAAGGTTTGGAAATAGGTGTCTCCATAATGACAATCTAAATAGCCAAGTCCTACAACTGGTAAGAAGTTGTCATGACATGTGAGGCGTGCTGCTCTCTCCTCTCGCTCACATGACTCAGCCAATAGCTGTAGTGCTCTCTCAACACAGACACACCCCTCCGGTCCTCCCCACCATCCACTCAGCAACAGCCTGCCTCGCTGCCTGACAGTCAGCATCAGGTCAGCAGCGAAATATATTTTTAAGAGAAATGCCACGGTGCAATCTAGAAATAGCACAAAAAACCCCTCGACAAATCCATTTTCACCCGCGACATCGTTTTCAAAGTAGGCCAATTCTGTGGGGAAGCCGCGAACATTGTAACACTGCTGTTTTGTCATGTCAGTAGTTCAATGTTTCCCAAATTTGGTACTGGGGCCCCCCCACCCCTGGGGCCCCCCCACCCCTTGGTGCACTCTTTGTTTGTTGACAAGATGGCGACACTGAAATGACATTTTCATGATGATCAAATACGCCACCAGGCATTCTCATAGGACACAATGTGGTCCCATGTGGCTCATTTGGTAGAGCATGGCGCTTGCAACGCCAGGGTTGTGGGTTCATTTCCCACGGGGGGACCAGGATGAATATGTATGAACTTTCCAAATTTGTAAGTCGCTCTGGATAAGAGCGTCTGCTAAATGACTTAAATGTAAATGTAAATGTAATGGGGTGACGTCATCGATGGCTTCGTCCATTTTTTTTTTTACAGTCTATGAGCTAGACTGACAAGATAAGATGTAGAATGACAAGATGTGGAAGACGAGATGTAGAATGATAGGATGTAGCAGACAAGATGTGGAAGACGAGATGTAGAATGATAGGATGTAGCAGACAAGATGGCGACAGTGAAATGCTCATGCTTGAATCCATTCTGATTCCTGAGTTGTGTTTTTATGTTGAGTTAAATTGGTGTGACTGAAATAACCTTGGATGAGTGGAATTTCTAGTATTTTTGTTCAAATACTGCACAGAAGTTCAGTCCCGGAGTCGGCGTTGACTGCCTGACTCAGTGTGGAAAAAAACTGACATTGTCAATGGGGATGTGTGGTTCAAAGGGCCTTCGGTGATGAGTAACCTTCTCTCTTCATTTATAACCGTGGCATAAACGTTACACGTAATATCTGCGTGATCTATTTCTAAAAAAATATATTTTAAATGTTTAAACTTGACGCACATAATACATACGCATGCTACTTTTTTTTATTACATTTTACATACTGAGACAAGGATATCCCTACCGGCCAAACCCTCCCTAACCCGGACGACGCTATGCCAATTGTGCGTCGCCCCACGGACCTCCCGGTTGCCCTGTTATAAATCAGACCTGCCGTAAAACTGAGCGTGAACGAGCGTTTATAACGACGGCTGATCATCGTTCAGCGTTTATGGTGACGATGACGCCCTCATTTTGAATTAGACCAAATCAGTATCTATAGAAAATAGCAATGGCAAAGTCTTTGGGGGTGTTGATATTGTTTTCTTTGCCAGTGAAATGTGCTTCTAACAAGTCACATAATACGTTGCGTCGACTCACTCCTTGTGCAATAATAGTGTTTAACATCATTTTTTGAATGACTCCCTCGTCTCTGTACCCCACACGTACAATTAGGTCCCTATGTCGAGCAGTGAATTTCAAACACAGATTCAACCACAAACACCAGGAAGGTTTTCCAATGCCTCACAATGAAGGGCACCCATTGGTAGATGGGTAATAATACAAACAGACATTGAATATCCCTTTTGAGCATGGTGAAATGAATTATTACACTTTAGAAGGTGTATCAATACACCCAGTAACTACAAAGATACAGGCGTCCTTCCTAACTCAGTTGCCAGAGAGGAAGGAAACCGCTCAGGGATTTCACCATGAGGCCAATGGTGACTGTAAAACAGTGAGTTTTTAACGGCTGTGATAGGAGAAAACTGAGGATGGATCAACATTGTAGTTACTCCACAATACTAACATAATTAACAGAGTGAAAAGGAGGAAGCCTGTAAAGAATCAAAAATATTACAAAACTAGTGATGCACCATTATGACAATTTTGGCCGATAACCGATATTTAAAATTTTAGCGGCCTCTTTAAGATTTCTAGTATAGGTAAATAGTTCACACACATTGACACAGCCGTCTAAGGCACTGCCTCTCAGTGCAAGAGGCGTCACTACAGTCCCTGGTTTGAATCCAGGCTGTATCACATCCGGCCATGATTGGCGTTTTTTCCGTGGTAGGCCGTCATTTGTAATTAAGAATTTGTTCTTAACTGACTTGCCTAGTTAAATAAAGGTCACACACACTGACCAAAAAGTTATTTTGAGGGCATTTACCTATTTCCCCATTACTAGTAAAACATAATCAAATCAGATTTCATTCACTTTCTTGCTGTGCGATTTCGTTGTTCTTTTGTTCAGTCGTTTCATTTTCAACCAGGATTTCTATGGAACGCCGTTTGCGTCTTTGCGTGTCAAAAAAGATACACATCACATAACACTTTGACGTGTCAAATAACACTATTTGACCAATCAGGACCTGAATATGACTGCATGTCACACAACTATTTAAAGCTTTTCTACATTTTTTACACAGTTATTACACAATCACTCGTATTTCATATGTCACAACGATTCATCGATACGTACGCTATGATGCTGGTAAAGTTGTCTCGCGTACCTACAGTGCTGGTCATAAAAGCTAGCTAGCTTCCCGGGTGGCGCAGTGGTCTATGGCACTGCATCGCAGTGCTAGCTGCGCCACCAGAGTATCTGGGTTCGCGCCCAGGCTGGGCTGGGTTCGCGCCCAGGCTCTGTCGCAGCCGGCCGCAACCGGGAGGTCCGTGGGGCGACGCACAATTGGCATAGCGTCGTCCGGGTTAGGGAGGGTTTGGCCGGTAGGGATATCCTTGTCTCAGTATGTAAAATGTAATAAAATGTAAAAAAATTTTTTTAATAAAGTGTATGCACTCTACTGTAAGTCGCTCTGGATAAGAGCGTCTGCTAAATGACTAAAATGTAAATCTAAATGTAGCTCATGGATGCAAACAATGTTCTTCCCCAAAAACATAGCAAAACGACAATCTGTTTCAGTCGCTATAGTTAGCTAGCTAACTATATAGCTAGGTGTTATCATCTAAAATAACCCTAATTTATAAGACAGTTCTTATTTGATTAATGGAGGACCCATCGACGTGAAGCTAGCCACAATAAGGATTAGCCACAATAGTGGACTTTGCGGTTAGTCTTCAAAATAAAAGTATTGCATAATTCTACTATTTGTATTAATTTGCATCACTGTCAAAGACATACTTTTATTTTGAAGGCATACCGCAAATTCCATTATTGTGCCTAATCCTTATTGTGGCTAGCTTCACAGCACATAACCCGGTCCGGTCGAGCTTCACTAGCCAGATGAAGCTAGCTGGTCGCTTATAACGTTAGCTGTGGGCAACAGGGTTAAGTAGCTGGCTAGCTATTTATTGTCATGAACTGAAGTTCAATTTCAATAGTCGAACAACAAGTGGCAACCTAGCTAATACTAACTCAAGGATTCCTAAATCATTGCTAAGAATTATGAAAATGACTGCAGTTTCTACTGGTCATTGTTTTCAGGCTGGTTGTATTGGTGCTAGCTAGTCACCAAGCTAAAGCTAGCTAGCTCAGAAGTTGCGGTCGAACAAATTATGCTTTATTACCAACGCGCTATTGAAAACACATTGTTCGTGGCCGGTGTTTGCTTGCTTGCAGAAATGTTTGTACAGCTTTGACAGTGCTACTGTATCTTTTGACACGCAAAGACCCAAACGGCTTTTCATAGTATGTATGTGGTGAAGCTAATAGCAGTGACGCAACTACTGTGTAACTCCGGTAGGGCAACATCTGAAAAATAGCGCATTTGTTAGTGTGTATTGGTGCTTGATCAGTCGGCGAAAGCCAACATCACCCACGACAGAGAATGGTTGATTGTCAAGGGCAATGAATTCCATTATCTTGGCGTTATGGATTTCGCCTTTGAGTTGTCTCTCTGAAATGTTCTTACTCTTTCAAATGACTGCTGGACTTGTTGACTGCTCGATCCACACAGCAGACATTGTGGGTTAGGAATGCTGTGCTGCACGTGTAGTGCAAAATTTTACATGGCGTCATTACATCATGTACCTACGTTATATAGGTACGCACGTCAGCTTTGACATCGGTTTTGCACATCGGCTTTAAACTAGACATCGGCCGATACCGATGGTGGCATTTCTTTTAGCTAATATCAGCCGATTCCAATATGTTCACCGATATATCGTGCATCCTTATCCAAAACATCCTGTTTGCAACAAGGCACTAAAGTAAAACTGAAAAAAATATGGTAAAGAACTTAACTTTGTTCTGAATACAAAGCATTAGGTTTGGGGCAAACACAACACATCACTGAGTACCACTCTTCATATTTTCAAGCATGGTGGTGGCTGCTTCATGTTATGGGTATGCTTGTCATCGGCAAGGACTAGGGCATTTTTTTTTAGTATACAAAGAAACGGAATAGAGCTAAGCACAGGCAACATCCTAGTTAAATCCTGGTTGTCTGCTTTGCAACAGACACTGGGAGATGAAGTAACCTACAAAAGGACAATAATCTAAAACACAAGGCCAAATCTACACTGGAGTTGCTTACCAAGACGTTGTTGAATGTTCCTGAGCGGCCTAGTTCCAGTTTTGACTTAAATCTGCTTAAATCTATGGCAAGACTTTTTAAAATGGCTTTCTATCATGATCAACAACCAATTTGACAGAGGTTGAAGAATAAAAAAAATAATAATGTGCAAATATTGTACAATCCAGGTGTACAAAGCTCTTAGAGACTTACCCAGAAAGACTCACAGCTGTAATTGCTGCCATTCTTAAGGTGTGTGAGAACTTATGTAAATGAGAGATTTCTTTATTTCATTTTCAACAAATTTGGCAACAATTTTTGTATATATATTTTTTACTTTGTCATTATGGGGTATTGTATGTAGATGGGTAAAATCTATTTAAAATTCAGGCTGTAACAAATAATTGTGTATTTATCGGCCCATGACTCGGGTCGTCGCATCGGCCCAGGACTCGGGTCGTCGCATCGGCCCAGGACTCGGGTCGTCGCATCGGCCCAGGACTCGGGTCGTCGCATCGGCCCAGGACTCGGGTCGTCGCATCGGCCCAGGACTCGGGTCGTCGCATCGGCCCAGGACTCGGGTCGTCGCATCGGCCCAGGACTCGGGTCGTCGCATCGGCCCAGGACTCGGGTCGTCGCATCGGCCCAGGACTCGGGTCGTCGCATCGGCCCAGGACTCGGGTCGTCGCATCGGCCCAGGACTCGGGTCGTCGCAGCGGCCCAGGACTCGGGTCGTCGCAGCGGCCCAGGACTCGGGTCGTCGCAGCGGCCCGAGTCCTGTTTTTTGTTGTTGCTGTTGTCGACAATGGTGTACATTCATGTTTCATTCTTTATTTAACTAGGTAAGTCTATGATGAATATTATTTACTTTACCTATAACATATCAAGAGAGACATAATGTTGAAATACTAAACATGGTGTAGGCTAATAGACCGATGACTTGGATGTCGAATTAAGGCAGTTCCCCGCACCTCTCAGAGGGGTTGGGTTTACTGTGGAAGACACAGCACCTCTCTGATTCAGAGGGGTTGGGTTAACTGTGGAAGACACAGCACCTCTCAGAGGGGTTGGGTTTACTGTGGAAGACACAGCACCTCTCAGAGGGGTTGGGTTAACTGTGGAAGACACAGCACCTCTCAGAGGAGTTGGGTTTACTGTGGAAGACACAGCACCTCTCAGAGGGGTTGGGTTTACTGTGGAAGACACAGCACCTCTCAGAGGGGTTGGGTTTACTGTGGAAGACACAGCACCTCTCAGAGGGGTTGGGTTTACTGTGGAAGACACAGCACCTCTCAGAGGGGTTGGGTTTACTGTGGAAGACACAGCACCTCTCAGAGGGGTTGGGTTTACTGTGGAAGACACAGCACCTCTCTGATTCAGAGGTGTTGGGTTAACTGTGGAAGACGCAGCACCTCAGAGGGGTTGGGTTTACTGTGGAAGACACAGCACCTCAGAGGGGTTGGGTTTACTGTGGAAGACACAGCACCTCAGAGGGGTTGGGTTTACTGTGGAAGACACAGCACCTCTCTGAGGGGTTGGGTTTACTGTGGAAGACACAGCACCTCTCTGAGGGGTTGGGTTTACTGTGGAAGACACAGCACCTCTCTGAGGGGTTGGGTTTACTGTGGAAGACACAGCACCTCTCTGATTCAGCGGGGTTGGGTTTACTGTGGAAGACACAGCACCTCTCAGAGGGGTTGGGTTTACTGTGGAAGACACAGCACCTCTCAGAGGGGTTGGGTTTACTGTGGAAGACACAGCACCTCTCAGAGGGGTTGGGATTACTGTGGAAGACACAGCACCTCTCTGAGGGGTTGGGTTTACTGTGGAAGACACAGCACCTCAGAGGGGTTGGGTTTACTGTGGAAGACACAGCACCTCTCTGATTCAGAGGGGTTGGTTTACTGTGGAAGAAACAGCACCTCTCAGAGGGGTTGGGTTAACTGTGGAAGACACAGCACCTCTCTGAGGGGTTGGGTTTACTGTGGAAGACACAGCACCTCTCTGATTCAGAGGGGTTGGGTTTACTGTGGAAGACACAGCACCTCTCTGATTCAGAGGGGTTGGGTTTACTGTGGAAGACACAGCACCTCTCTGATTCAGAGGTGTTGGGTTAACTGTGGAAGACGCAGCACCTCAGAGGGGTTGGGTTAACTGTGGAAGACACAGCACCTCTCAGAGGGGTTGGGTTAACTGTGGAAGACACAGCACCTCTCTGAGGGGTTGGGTTTACTGTGGAAGACACAGCACCTCTCAGAGGGGTTGGGTTTACTGTGGAAGACACAGCACCTCTCAGAGGGGTTGGGTTTACTGTGGAAGACGCAGCACCTCTCAGATTCAGAGGGGTTGGTTTACTGTGGAAGACACAGCACCTCTCTGAGGGGTTGGGTTTACTGTGGAAGACACAGCACCTCTCAGAGGGGTTGGGTTTACTGTGGAAGACACAGCACCTCTCAGAGGGGTTGGGTTTACTGTGGAAGACACAGCACCTCTCAGAGGGGTTGGGATTACTGTGGAAGACACAGCACCTCTCTGAGGGGTTGGGTTTACTGTGGAAGACACAGCACCTCAGAGGGGTTGGGTTTACTGTGGAAGACACAGCACCTCTCTGATTCAGAGGGGTTGGTTTACTGTGGAAGAAACAGCACCTCTCAGAGGGGTTGGGTTAACTGTGGAAGACACAGCACCTCTCTGAGGGGTTGGGTTTACTGTGGAAGACACAGCACCTCTCAGATTCAGAGGGGTTGGGTTTACTGTGGAAGACACAGCACCTCTCTGATTCAGAGGGGTTGGGTTTACTGTGGAAGACACAGCACCTCTCTGATTCAGAGGGGTTGGGTTTACTGTGGAAGAAACAGCACCTCTCAGAGGGGTTGGGTTTACTGTGGAAGACACAGCACCTCTCTGAGGGGTTGGGTTTACTGTGGAAGACACAGCACCTCTCTGAGGGGTTGGGTCTACTGTGGAAGACACAGCACCTCTCTGATTCAGAGAGGGTTGGGTTTACTGTGGAAGACACAGCACCTCTCAGAGGGGTAGGGTTAACTGTGGAAGACACAGCACCTCTCAGAGGGGTTGGGTTTACTGTGGAAGACGCAGCACCTCTCAGATTCAGAGGGGTTGGGTTAACTGTGGCATTATCCTATAAATACTGGTGGCTGAGTAAAGTGGTGCTTCTCAGCTCAGTGTTTGATTAATAGTTCTAACCTGCCAGGAAATCTGGCTGATGCCAGAGAGCGACGAGCCATCCATGCCTCCCTTCCTGCATCAAAGATGCCCTCCCTCTCTCCCTGCAACAAATGGGCATCATGGGAATTAGTCCCTTCCCCCTCCCCATGCACCATCTGGTCAGGTGATGTTACTCTTTTACCCAGCTAGCTCATTATCAGGCAGCCATCTTGGTCAACACCCACTCTGCTGTCTGTCAGAGGAGCAGCGACTCACTGCCTGCACACAACCAATCCTGTGAGGGCTAGCCGAAACGAGAGGAGAGGGGCAGAGGCAGAGCCCACCAAAGGAGAGGCTGTCATTCCAGCGGAGCAGAGACCTAGCGCTGTTATCCCAGTACCCAGGCCGCGCCCAGGCAGAGACCTAGCGTTGTTATCCCAGGCCCGCGCTGCGGAGGAGAGAGCAGGGCTGCAGCTTTTGTTGAGACAAGACGCACACTGGCTTTTTCTCCTCACTCCTCCGTTAAAAACGGGAGTGCGTGAAGGGGGGAGGAGGCACGGAGAGGAAGAAGAGAAATAACACCATCCTTTTATATCTGGGGAGACTGCTGTCGTTCAGCACAAATTCTCTCCATCCCCCCTCTTTGCGGCCTTTGCGTCGCCTGGACAGAGAGAGCGTTCCTGCTTTGTTGCCGTTCGTCTCTCAGCCCCTCTATTCGCTGAGTCATCATGGCAGACGTGACGCCTCAGGCCGATGCCCCGACCCCCACCACTGACAAGATCACGCAGGCGGCCCGGGAGACCATCTATCTGTGTAACTTCCGCGTGTCGGTGGACGGAGAATGGCTCTGTCTCAGGGAGCTCAACGACATCTCTCTCACCCCAGACCCAGAGCCAGCCCACGAAGGTAGGTGATGGACTGTAACATGGACAGAGGGGGGGGTCCTGATCCTAGATCAATACTCCTACTGAGACTCCGTATGACCTGATCCTAGATCAACACTCCTACTGAGACTCTGTATGACCTGATCCTAGATCACCACTCCTACTGAGACTCTGTATGACCTGATCCTAGATCACCACTCCTACTGAGACTCTGTATGACCTGATCCTAGATCACCACTCCTACTGAGAGACTGTATGACCTGATCCTAGATCAACACTCTTACTGAGACTCTGTATGACCTGATCCTAGATCAACACTCCTACTGAGACTCCGTATGACCTGATCCTAGATCAACACTCCTACTGAGACTCCGTATGACCTGATCCTAGATCAACACTCCTACTGAGACTCCGTATGACCTGATCCTAGATCAACACTCCTACTGAGAATCCGTATGACCTGATCCTAGATCAACACTCCTACTGAGACTCTGTATGACCTGATCCTAGATCAACACTCCTACTGAGAATCCGTATGACCTGATCCTAGATCACCACTCCTACTGAGACTCTGTATGACCTGATCCTAGATCAATACTCCTGCTGAGACTCTGTATGACCTGATCCTAGAACAACACTCCTACTGAGACTCTGTATGACCTCATCCTAGATCAACACTCCTACTGCGACTCTGTATGACCTGATCCTAGATCACCACTCCTACTGAGACTCTTTATGACCTGATCCTAGATCAACACTCCTACTGAGACTCTGTATGACCTGATCCTAGATCACCACTCCTACTCAGACTCTATATGACCTGATCCTAGATCAACACTCCTACTGAGACTCTTTATGACCTGATCCTAGATCACCACTCCTACTGAGACTCTTTATGAATACAGGCCCTCGTAATGTCGTCATGTCAGAGTCTCCCAGCGCTCGGTAACTCGCTGATTGAACTCTATGATTACATGGTGTTCTCTCTGAGCCATAGAGGAGGCTTGTGTTGAACAGGGAGGAGCAGAGTGGTGTGGCTACGCTGTCCCCCCAATTCATCCTGTTGTCCTGCATGCGGGTATTTTAAATGTGCTCACCCTAGGTGTGGTGAGGTGCTGCTTGGAAATAAGGTGTGTATTTCAAACTAGATCCTGGGTCCTGTAGTGGGGGTCCTATAGGGGGGGGTCCTGTATGAGGGGTCCTGTAGGGGGGGTCCTGTGTGTCCTGTAGGGGGGGTCCTGTGTGTCCTGTAGGGGGGGGGGGTGTCCTGTGTGTCCTGTGGGGGGGGTCCTGTGTGTCCTGTGGGGGGGGTCCTGTGTGTCCTGTGGGGGGGGTCCTGTGTGTCCTGTAGGGGGGGGGTCCTGTAGGAGGGGGGGGTCCTGTAGGGGTCTTGTGTATTGTCCGTTGAGAAGCTTTGATGCCACCAGTCGGCCATATTTGCACTCCCAGCAGGAGGAATGGAATTTTACAGTATTTCAATTAAATGTTTAAAGAAGAAAATGACATGTATTTTGTTGTTGTAGTGGAGATCTATAAAAATATATATTTTTGTTTAGCTCATAATTAAATGTTAAAGTATGCATTAATGTGTCTTAAATAAAATAAAAATGGCAAAAACATGTAGACATTAATAAATGGATTCTTATAACTTCCTAAATATATTTGACAACGGAGGGGGAGAGCCAAGATGGAGGCTAGTTTCAACACAGCGCCTCCTATCTGTCATCTAGTGTATATATTAATCATAGAATTTTACCCATTTAATTTATTCAACATGAATATTGTTCATTTTTAGACATGGTTTTAAACAATATAATATTTAAACACGTCACATTACCAGAGTGGGATCTCTGCTACTTTCTATGAGCACCACCAAAACAGTGAATCGGGAAATGGTCAAAGGGAACTCCCTCTGCTGGGCATTTGTTATTATTATTATTGAACCTTTAATTGAACCTTTAATTGAACCTTTAATTGAACCTTTAATTGAACCTTTAATTTAACCTTTTCTTTAACTAGGCAGTTAAGAACTAATTCTTATTTACAATGACGGCCTACCCAAAAGGCAAAAGACCTCAATCAAGTTGTAGAAACATCTCAAGGATAGAGCGCATTGGGTTCTATAACTGATTTGAAGTATTGTTTGTCAGATCGTAATTGGGATGTTTAGTTTTATGTTCCTTTTTGATTTTTATTTCATTATGCTCAGTGACATGTTTTTTAAATGAGAGTTTGTCATCAAGCCAGATACCATTATATTTGTAGGACGGAATTCGCTCAATTTGTGTACTAGAGACGTCCTCTCTCTCTCTGTCTATTGGTAGTAGGTCCTCTCTCTGTCTATTGGTAGTAGGTCCTCTCTCTCTCTCTGTCTATTGGTAGTAGGTCCTCTCTCTCTCTCTGTCTAGTGGTAGTAGGTCCTCTCTCTCTCTCTGTCTAGTGGTAGTAGGTCCTCTCTCTCTCTCTGTCTAGTGGTAGTAGGTCCTCTCTCTCTCTCTGTCTATTGGTAGTAGGTCCTCTCTCTCTCTCTCTGTCTATTGGTAGTAGGTCCTCTCTCTCTCTCTGTCTATTGGTAGTAGGTCCTCTCTCTCTCTCTGTCTAGTGGTAGTAGGTCCTCTCTCTCTCTCTCTGTCTAGTGGTAGTAGGTCCTCTCTCTCTCTCTGTCTAGTGGTAGTAGGTCCTCTCTCTCTCTCTCTGTCTAGTGGTAGTAGGTCCTCTCTCTCTCTCTGTCTAGTGGTAGTAGGTCCTCTCTCTCTCTCTGTCTAGTGGTAGTAGGTCCTCTCTCTCTCTCTCTGTCTATTGGTAGTAGGTCCTCTCTCTCTCTCTCTGTCTAGTGGTAGTAGGTCCTCTCTCTCTCTCTGTCTAGTGGTAGTAGGTCCTCTCTCTCTCTCTGTCTATTGGTAGTAGGTCCTCTCTCTCTCTCTGTCTAGTGGTAGTAGGTCCTCTCTCTCTCTCTGTCTAGTGGTAGTAGGTCCTCTCTCTCTCTCTGTCTAGTGGTAGTAGGTCCTCTCTCTCTCTCTGTCTATTGGTAGTAGGTCCTCTCTCTCTCTCTGTCTAGTGGTAGTAGGTCCTCTCTCTGTCTAGTGGTAGTAGGTCCTCTCTCTGTCTAGTGGTAGTAGGTCCTCTCTCTGTCTATTGGTAGTAGGTCCTCTCTCTCTCTCTGTCTATTGGTAGTAGGTCCTCTCTCTCTCTCTGTCTAGTGGTAGTAGGTCCTCTCTCTGTCTAGTGGTAGTAGGTCCTCTCTCTGTCTAGTGGTAGTAGGTCCTCTCTCTCTCTCTGTCTAGTGGTAGTAGGTCCTCTCTCTCTCTCTCTGTCTAGTGGTAGTAGGTCCTCTCTCTCTCTCTCTGTCTAGTGGTAGTAGGTCCTCTCTCTGTCTAGTGGTAGTAGGTCCTCTCTCTCTCTCTGTCTATTGGTAGTAGGTCCTCTCTCTCTCTCTGTCTATTGGTAGTAGGTCCTCTCTCTCTCTCTGTCTATTGGTAGTAGGTCCTCTCTCTCTCTCTGTCTATTGGTAGTAGGTCCTCTCTCTGTCTATTGGTAGTAGGTCCTCTCTCTCTCTCTGTCTATTGGTAGTAGGTCCTCTCTCTCTCTCTGTCTATTGGTAGTAGGTCCTCTCTCTCTCTCTGTCTATTGGTAGTAGGTCCTCTCTCTCTCTCTGTCTATTGGTAGTAGGTCCTCTCTCTCTCTCTGTCTATTGGTAGTAGGTCCTCTCTCTCTCTCTCTGTCTAGTGGTAGTAGGTCCTCTCTCTCTCTCTGTCTAGTGGTAGTAGGTCCTCTCTCTCTCTCTGTCTAGTGGTAGTAGGTCCTCTCTCTCTCTCTGTCTAGTGGTAGTAGGTCCTCTCTCTCTCTCTGTCTAGTGGTAGTAGGTCCTCTCTCTCTCTCTGTCTAGTGGTAGTAGGTCCTCTCTCTCTCTCTGTCTAGTGGTAGTAGGTCCTCTCTCTCTCTCTGTCTATTGGTAGTAGGTCCTCTCTCTGTCTATTGGTAGTAGGTCCTCTCTCTGTCTAGTGGTAGTAGGTCCTCTCTCTCTCTCTGTCTAGTGGTAGTAGGTCCTCTCTCTCTCTCTGTCTATTGGTAGTAGGTCCTCTCTCTCTCTCTGTCTATTGGTAGTAGGTCCTCTCTCTCTCTCTGTCTATTGGTAGTAGGTCCTCTCTCTCTCTCTGTCTATTGGTAGTAGGTCCTCTCTCTGTCTAGTGGTAGTAGGTCCTCTCTCTCTCTCTCTGTCTATTGGGAGTAGGTCCTCTCTCTCTCTCTGTCTATTGGGAGCAGAGACGTCCTCTCTCTGTCTAGTGGTAGTAGGTCCTCTCTCTCTCTCTGTCTATTGGTAGTAGGTCCTCTCTCTGTCTCTCTCTCTGTCTAGTGGTAGTAGGTCCTCTCTCTCTCTCTGTCTAGTGGTAGTAGGTCCTCTCTCTCTCTCTGTCTATTGGTAGTAGGTCCTCTCTCTCTCTCTGTCTAGTGGTAGTAGGTCCTCTCTCTCTCTCTGTCTATTGGTAGTAGGTCCTCTCTCTCTCTCTGTCTATTGGTAGTAGGTCCTCTCTCTGTCTATTGGTAGTAGGTCCTCTCTCTCTCTGTCTATTGGTAGTAGGTCCTCTCTCTCTCTCTGTCTAGTGGTAGTAGGTCCTCTCTCTCTCTCTGTCTAGTGGTAGTAGGTCCTCTCTCTCTCTCTGTCTAGTGGTAGTAGGTCCTCTCTCTCTCTCTGTCTATTGGTAGTAGGTCCTCTCTCTCTCTCTGTCTAGTGGTAGTAGGTCCTCTCTCTGTCTATTGGGAGTAGGTCCTCTCTCTCTCTCTGTCTAGTGGTAGTAGGTCCTCTCTCTCTCTCTGTCTAGTGGTAGTAGGTCCTCTCTCTCTCTCTGTCTATTGGTAGTAGGTCCTCTCTCTCTCTCTGTCTAGTGGTAGTAGGTCCTCTCTCTCTCTCTGTCTATTGGTAGTAGGTCCTCTCTCTCTCTCTGTCTATTGGGAGCAGAGACGTCCTCTCTGTCTATTGGTAGTAGGTCCTCTCTCTCTCTCTGTCTAGTGGTAGTAGGTCCTCTCTCTCTCTGTCTATTGGTAGTAGGTCCTCTCTCTCTCTCTGTCTAGTGGTAGTAGGTCCTCTCTCTCTCTCTGTCTAGTGGTAGTAGGTCCTCTCTCTCTCTCTGTCTAGTGGTAGTAGGTCCTCTCTCTCTCTCTGTCTAGTGGTAGTAGGTCCTCTCTCTCTCTCTGTCTAGTGGTAGTAGGTCCTCTCTCTCTCTCTGTCTAGTGGTAGTAGGTCCTCTCTCTCTCTCTGTCTATTGGTAGTAGGTCCTCTCTCTGTCTATTGGTAGTAGGTCCTCTCTCTGTCTAGTGGTAGTAGGTCCTCTCTCTCTCTCTGTCTAGTGGTAGTAGGTCCTCTCTCTCTCTCTGTCTATTGGTAGTAGGTCCTCTCTCTCTCTCTGTCTATTGGTAGTAGGTCCTCTCTCTCTCTCTGTCTATTGGTAGTAGGTCCTCTCTCTCTCTCTGTCTATTGGTAGTAGGTCCTCTCTCTGTCTAGTGGTAGTAGGTCCTCTCTCTCTCTCTCTGTCTATTGGGAGTAGGTCCTCTCTCTCTCTCTGTCTATTGGGAGCAGAGACGTCCTCTCTCTGTCTAGTGGTAGTAGGTCCTCTCTCTCTCTCTGTCTATTGGTAGTAGGTCCTCTCTCTGTCTCTCTCTCTGTCTAGTGGTAGTAGGTCCTCTCTCTCTCTCTGTCTAGTGGTAGTAGGTCCTCTCTCTCTCTCTGTCTATTGGTAGTAGGTCCTCTCTCTCTCTCTGTCTAGTGGTAGTAGGTCCTCTCTCTCTCTCTGTCTATTGGTAGTAGGTCCTCTCTCTCTCTCTGTCTATTGGTAGTAGGTCCTCTCTCTGTCTATTGGTAGTAGGTCCTCTCTCTCTCTGTCTATTGGTAGTAGGTCCTCTCTCTCTCTCTGTCTAGTGGTAGTAGGTCCTCTCTCTCTCTCTGTCTAGTGGTAGTAGGTCCTCTCTCTCTCTCTGTCTAGTGGTAGTAGGTCCTCTCTCTCTCTCTGTCTATTGGTAGTAGGTCCTCTCTCTCTCTCTGTCTAGTGGTAGTAGGTCCTCTCTCTGTCTATTGGGAGTAGGTCCTCTCTCTCTCTCTGTCTAGTGGTAGTAGGTCCTCTCTCTCTCTCTGTCTAGTGGTAGTAGGTCCTCTCTCTCTCTCTGTCTATTGGTAGTAGGTCCTCTCTCTCTCTCTGTCTAGTGGTAGTAGGTCCTCTCTCTCTCTCTGTCTATTGGTAGTAGGTCCTCTCTCTCTCTCTGTCTATTGGGAGCAGAGACGTCCTCTCTGTCTATTGGTAGTAGGTCCTCTCTCTCTCTCTGTCTAGTGGTAGTAGGTCCTCTCTCTCTCTGTCTATTGGTAGTAGGTCCTCTCTCTCTCTCTGTCTAGTGGTAGTAGGTCCTCTCTCTGTCTATTGGTAGTAGGTCCTCTCTCTCTCTCTGTCTATTGGTAGTAGGTCCTCTCTCTGTCTATTGGTAGTAGGTCCTCTCTCTCTCTCTGTCTAGTGGTAGTAGGTCCTCTCTCTCTCTCTGTCTAGTGGTAGTAGGTCCTCTCTCTCTCTCTGTCTATTGGTAGTAGGTCCTCTCTCTCTCTCTGTCTAGTGGTAGTAGGTCCTCTCTCTGTCTAGTGGTAGTAGGTCCTCTCTCTCTCTCTGTCTATTGGTAGTAGGTCCTCTCTCTCTCTCTCTGTCTAGTGGTAGTAGGTCCTCTCTCTCTCTCTGTCTATTGGTAGTAGGTCCTCTCTCTGTCTAGTGGTAGTAGGTCCTCTCTCTGTCTAGTGGTAGTAGGTCCTCTCTCTCTCTCTGTCTATTGGTAGTAGGTCCTCTCTCTGTCTATTGGTAGTAGGTCCTCTCTCTCTCTCTGTCTATTGGTAGTAGGTCCTCTCTCTCTCTCTGTCTATTGGTAGTAGGTCCTCTCTCTCTCTCTGTCTATTGGTAGTAGGTCCTCTCTCTGTCTATTGGTAGTAGGTCCTCTCTCTGTCTATTGGTAGTAGGTCCTCTCTCTGTCTATTGGTAGTAGGTCCTCTCTCTCTCTCTGTCTATTGGTAGTAGGTCCTCTCTCTGTCTCTGTCTATTGGTAGTAGGTCCTCTCTCTCTCTCTGTCTATTGGTAGTAGGTCCTCTCTCTCTCTCTGTCTATTGGTAGTAGGTCCTCTCTCTGTCTATTGGTAGTAGGTCCTCTCTCTGTCTATTGGTAGTAGGTCCTCTCTCTGTCTATTGGTAGTAGGTCCTCTCTCTGTCTCTGTCTATTGGTAGTAGGTCCTCTCTCTGTCTATTGGTAGTAGGTCCTCTCTCTGTCTCTGTCTATTGGTAGTAGGTCCTCTCTCTCTCTCTGTCTATTGGTAGTAGGTCCTCTCTCTCTCTCTGTCTATTGGTAGTAGGTCCTCTCTCTCTCTCTGTCTATTGGTAGTAGGTCCTCTCTCTGTCTATTGGTAGTAGGTCCTCTCTCTGTCTCTGTCTATTGGTAGTAGGTCCTCTCTCTCTCTCTGTCTAGTGGTAGTAGGTCCTCTCTCTCTCTCTGTCTAGTGGTAGTAGGTCCTCTCTCTCTCTCTGTCTATTGGTAGTAGGTCCTCTCTCTGTCTATTGGTAGTAGGTCCTCTCTCTGTCTATTGGTAGTAGGTCCTCTCTCTGTCTATTGGTAGTAGGTCCTCTCTCTCTCTCTGTCTATTGGTAGTAGGTCCTCTCTCTGTCTAGTGGTAGTAGGTCCTCTCTCTCTCTCTGTCTATTGGTAGTAGGTCCTCTCTCTCTCTCTGTCTATTGGTAGTAGGTCCTCTCTCTCTCTCTGTCTAGTGGTAGTAGGTCCTCTCTCTCTCTCTCTGTCTATTGGTAGTAGGTCCTCTCTCTGTCTAGTGGTAGTAGGTCCTCTCTCTCTCTCTGTCTATTGGTAGTAGGTCCTCTCTCTCTCTCTGTCTAGTGGTAGTAGGTCCTCTCTCTCTCTCTGTCTAGTGGTAGTAGGTCCTCTCTCTCTCTCTGTCTATTGGTAGTAGGTCCTCTCTCTCTCTCTGTCTAGTGGTAGTAGGTCCTCTCTCTCTCTCTGTCTATTGGTAGTAGGTCCTCTCTCTGTCTAGTGGTAGTAGGTCCTCTCTCTCTCTCTGTCTAGTGGTAGTAGGTCCTCTCTCTGTCTAGTGGTAGTAGGTCCTCTCTCTCTCTCTGTCTAGTGGTAGTAGGTCCTCTCTCTCTCTCTGTCTAGTGGTAGTAGGTCCTCTCTCTCTCTCTGTCTATTGGGAGCAGAGACGTCCTCTCTGTCTATTGGTAGTAGGTCCTCTCTCTCTCTCTGTCTAGTGGTAGTAGGTCCTCTCTCTCTCTCTGTCTATTGGTAGTAGGTCCTCTCTCTCTCTCTGTCTAGTGGTAGTAGGTCCTCTCTCTCTCTCTGTCTAGTGGTAGTAGGTCCTCTCTCTCTCTCTGTCTAGTGGTAGTAGGTCCTCTCTCTCTCTCTGTCTATTGGTAGTAGGTCCTCTCTCTCTCTCTGTCTAGTGGTAGTAGGTCCTCTCTCTCTCTCTGTCTATTGGTAGTAGGTCCTCTCTCTCTCTCTGTCTAGTGGTAGTAGGTCCTCTCTCTCTCTCTGTCTAGTGGTAGTAGGTCCTCTCTCTCTCTCTCTGTCTAGTGGTAGTAGGTCCTCTCTCTCTCTCTGTCTATTGGTAGTAGGTCCTCTCTCTCTCTCTGTCTATTGGGAGCAGAGACGTCCTCTCTGTCTATTGGTAGTAGGTCCTCTCTCTCTCTCTGTCTAGTGGTAGTAGGTCCTCTCTCTCTCTCTGTCTAGTGGTAGTAGGTCCTCTCTCTCTCTCTGTCTAGTGGTAGTAGGTCCTCTCTCTGTCTAGTGGTAGTAGGTCCTCTCTCTCTCTCTGTCTAGTGGTAGTAGGTCCTCTCTCTCTCTCTGTCTATTGGTAGTAGGTCCTCTCTCTGTCTAGTGGTAGTAGGTCCTCTCTCTCTCTCTGTCTATTGGTAGTAGGTCCTCTCTCTCTCTGTCTAGTGGTAGTAGGTCCTCTCTCTCTCTCTGTCTAGTGGTAGTAGGTCCTCTCTCTCTCTCTGTCTAGTGGTAGTAGGTCCTCTCTCTCTCTCTGTCTAGTGGTAGTAGGTCCTCTCTCTCTCTCTGTCTAGTGGTAGTAGGTCCTCTCTCTCTCTCTGTCTAGTGGTAGTAGGTCCTCTCTCTCTCTCTGTCTAGTGGTAGTAGGTCCTCTCTCTCTCTCTCTGTCTAGTGGTAGTAGGTCCTCTCTCTCTCTCTGTCTAGTGGTAGTAGGTCCTCTCTCTCTCTCTCTGTCTATTGGTAGTAGGTCCTCTCTCTCTCTCTCTGTCTAGTGGTAGTAGGTCCTCTCTCTCTCTCTGTCTAGTGGTAGTAGGTCCTCTCTCTCTCTCTCTGTCTAGTGGTAGTAGGTCCTCTCTCTCTCTCTCTGTCTATTGGTAGTAGGTCCTCTCTCTGTCTATTGGTAGTAGGTCCTCTCTCTCTCTCTCTGTCTATTGGTAGTAGGTCCTCTCTCTGTCTAGTGGTAGTAGGTCCTCTCTCTGTCTAGTGGTAGTAGGTCCTCTCTCTCTCTCTCTGTCTATTGGTAGTAGGTCCTCTCTCTCTCTCTCTGTCTATTGGTAGTAGGTCCTCTCTCTGTCTATTGGTAGTAGGTCCTCTCTCTCTCTCTCTGTCTATTGGTAGTAGGTCCTCTCTCTGTCTAGTGGTAGTAGGTCCTCTCTCTGTCTAGTGGTAGTAGGTCCTCTCTCTCTCTGTCTAGTGGTAGTAGGTCCTCTCTCTCTCTCTGTCTAGTGGTAGTAGGTCCTCTCTCTCTCTCTGTCTATTGGTAGTAGGTCCTCTCTCTCTCTCTGTCTATTGGTAGTAGGTCCTCTCTCTCTCTCTGTCTATTGGTAGTAGGTCCTCTCTCTCTCTCTGTCTATTGGTAGTAGGTCCTCTCTCTCTCTCTGTCTATTGGTAGTAGGTCCTCTCTCTGTCTAGTGGTAGCAGGTCCTCTCTCTCTCTCTGTCTAGTGGTAGTAGGTCCTCTCTCTCTCTCTGTCTAGTGGTAGTAGGTCCTCTCTCTCTCTCTGTCTATTGGTAGTAGGTCCTCTCTCTGTCTAGTGGTAGTAGGTCCTCTCTCTCTCTCTGTCTAGTGGTAGTAGGTCCTCTCTCTCTCTCTGTGTCTAGTGGTAGCAGGTGATCTCTCTCTCTGTGTCTAGTGGTAGCAGGTGATCTCTCTCTCTGTGTCTAGTGGTAGCAGGTGATCTCTCTCTGTGTCTAGTGGTAGCAGGTGATCTCTCTCTCTGTGTCTAGTGGTAGCAGGTGATCTCTCTCTGTGTCTAGTGGTAGCAGGTCACCTTCCCTTCTCAGTTTTGATATGCTCTGCTTTCAGCTGTTGCCATGGTGACCGATGTACTTTGTTTGTTGCTCAAATCTCTTTCTCTCCTATGTCTTCTGCCTCCTTTGTCCCTCTCTCTCTGTCCAGATCCGAAGGACCCTATAGCCATCGAGCGGTTGAACCTGATGAACATGGCTAAGATGAGTATCAAGGGTCTGATTGAGTCGGCCCTGAACCTGGGCAGAACCCTGGACTCGGACTACGCTCCGCTACAGCAGTTCTTCGTGGTCATGGAGCACTGCCTCAAACACGGACTCAAAAGTAAGGAGATGTTACAGCTAACCTATGTTATTGTTTGTTTCTAGCCTGATCCCAGATATGTTTGTTCTATCTTTACCAACTCGTTTAGGGTGACAATCTGATCCCAGATCTGTTTAGCGTGACAATCTGATCCCAGATCTGTTTGTTCTCTCTTTACCAACTCGTTTAGGGTGACAATCTGATCCCAGATCTGTTTGTTCTCTCTTTACCAACTCGTTTAGGGTGACAATCTGATCCCAGATCTGTTTGTTCTCTCTTTACCAACTCGTTTAGCGTGACAATCTGATCCCAGATCTGTTTAGCGTGACAATCTGATCCCAGATCTGTTTAGCGTGACAATCTGGTACCAGATCTGTTTGTTCTCTCTTACCAATTCGTTTAGCGTGACAATCTGATCCCAGATCTGTTTGTTCTCTCTTACCAATTCGTTTAGCGTGACAATCTGGTCCCAGATCTGTTTAGCGTGACAATCTGATCCCAGATCTGTTTAGCGTGACAATCTGGTACCAGATCTGTTTGTTCTCTCTTACCAATTCGTTTAGCGTGACAATCTGGTCCCAGATCTGTTTAGCGTGACAATCTGATCCCAGATCTGTTTAGCGTGACAATCTGGTACCAGATCTGTTTAGCGTGACAATCTGATCCCAGATCTGTTTAGCGTGACAATCTGATCCCAGATCTGTTTAGCGTGACAATCTGATCCCAGATCTGTTTAGCGTGACAATCTGATCCCAGATCTGTTTGTTCTCTCTTTACCAACTCGTTTAGGGTGACAATCTGATCCCAGATCTGTTTGTTCTCTCTTACCAATTCGTTTAGCGTGACAATCTGGTCCCAGATCTGTTTAGCGTGACAATCTGATCCCAGATCTGTTTAGCGTGACAATCTGGTACCAGATCTGTTTGTCACGCTAAACGAATTGGTAAGAGAGAACAATCTGATCCCAGATCTGTTTGTTCTCTCTTACCAATTCGTTTAGCGTGACAATCTGGTCCCAGATCTGTTTAGCGTGACAATCTGATCCCAGATCTGTTTAGCGTGACAATCTGATCCCAGATCTGTTTAGCGTGACAATCTGGTACCAGATCTGTTTGTTCTCTCTTACCAATTCGTTTAGCGTGACAATCTGATCCCAGATCTGTTTAGCGTGACAATCTGATCCCAGATCTGTTTAGCGTGACAATCTGATCCCAGATCTGTTTAGCGTGACAATCTGATCCCAGATCTGTTTAGCGTAGCAATCAGATCCCAGATCTGTTTGTTCTCTCTTTAATAACTCGTTTAGCGTGACAATCTGATCCCAGATCTGTTTGTTCTCTCTTACCAATTCGTTTAGCGTGACAATCTGATCCCAGATCTGTTTGTTCTCTCTTACCAATTCGTTTAGCGTGACAATCTGGTCCCAGATCTGTTTAGCGTGACAATCTGATCCCAGATCTGTTTAGCGTGACAATCTGATCCCAGATCTGTTTGTTCTCTCTTTACCAATTCGTTTAGCGTGACTATCTGGTTCCAGATCTGTTTGTTCTCGATGTTTATTCCTCCTTTGCAGTAATCTTTATCATAGTCGCATCCCTGCTGGTCCTACACAGTTATGATAATGATTCTCATAAGCCAAGGATGTACAGTGCTTTCGGAAAGTATTCACACCCCTTGAATTTTTCCACATTTTCTTGTCTTACAGCCTGAATTTAAAATGGATTAAATTCAGATTTTGTGTCACTGGCCTCTATACACAATACCCCATTAATGTCAAAGGAATTATGTTTCAAATTAATAAAAAATGAAAAGCTGAAATGTCTTGAGTCAATAAGTATTTAACCTCCTTTGTTATGCCAAGCCTCAATAAGTTCAGGAGTAAAAACGTGTTTTAACAAGTCACATAAGTTGCATGGACTCACTCTGTGTGGCAATAATAGGGTTTAGTGTGATTGTTTTTGAATGACTACCTCATCTCTGTACCCTACACATACAATTATCTGGAAGGTCCCTCAGTGAATTTCAAACACAGACTCAACAGCAAAGACCAGTGAGGTTTTCCTATGCCTCGCAAAGAATGGCTCCTATTGGTAGAAGGGTAAAAAAAAAAAAAAAGCAGACATTGAATATCCCTTTGATCAAGGTGAAGTTATTAATTACGCCTTGGATGGTGTATCAATACACCCAGTCACTACAAAGATACAGGCGTCCTTCCTAACTCAGTTGCCGGAGAGGAAGGAAACCACTCAGGGATTTCACCATGAGGCCAATGGTGACTTTTAAACAGTTACAGAGTTTCATAGCTTTGATAGAAAACTGAGGATGGATCAACAACATTGTAGTTACTCCACATTAGTAACCTAAATGACAGAGTGAAAAGGAAGACTGTACAGAATAAAAATATTCCAAAACATGCATCCTGTTTGCAATATGGCACTAAAGTAATACTGCAAAAAATGTGGGAAAGAAATTAACTTTATGTCCTGAATACAAAGTGTTATGTTTGGGGCAAATCCAACACAACACATTACTGAGTACCACTTCATATTTTCAAGCATGGTGGTGGCTGCATCATGTTATGGGTACATTACATTACATTTACATTTAAGTCATTTAGCAGACGCTCTTATCCAGTATGCTTGTCATCAGCAAAGACAAGGGAATTCTTTAGGATACAAAGAAACGGAATAGAGCTAAGCACAGGGAAAATCCTAGAGGAAAACCTAGTTCAGTCTGCTTTCCAACAGACACTGGGAGATGAATTCACCTACAGCAGGACAATAACCTAAAACACAAGGCCAAATCTACACTGGAGTTGCTTACCATGACGATGTTGAATGTTCCTGAGTGGCCTAGTTACAAGTTTTGACTTAAATTGCCTTGAAAATGTATGGCAAGACTTGAAAATGGCTGTCTATCATAATCAACAACCAATTTGTCAGAGGTTAAAGAATTGAAAAAAGAATAATGTGCAAATATTGTACAATCCAGGTGTGCAAAGCTCTTAGAGAATTACCCAGAAAGACTCACAGCTGTAATCACTGCCCAAAGTTATTCTAACATGTGTTGACTCAGGGGTGTGAATACTTATGTAAATTAGATATTTCTGTTTCAGTTTTCAATAAATTTGAGAAACTGTCTAACCATGTTTTCACTTTATGATGGAGTATTGTGTGTAGATGGGTGACGATTAAAAAATATATAAATAAAAATTTAATCAATTTTGAATTCCGTCTGTAACACAACAAAAATTTGCAACAAGTCAAGGGGTATGAATACTTACTGAAGGCAATGTATGAATGTGACCACTACAAGCTATTGGTTTTGTACATTTAGGCAAATTAGAAGAAGAGTTCCCAGTTTACGCCAGAGGGTTTTAAGCGTAAAAAAGGAAACTACAGCTTTCTTGGTCTTAACCCAGACCTGCCTAACACCCGTCATCTGCTTGTCCTCAAACCCCCTTCCTCTACCGAACCCCCCCCCCCCCCCCCCCCCCCTCCCTCAGCCAAGAAGACGTTCCTGGGGCAGAACAAGTCTTTCTGGGGGGCCTTGGAGCTGGTGGAGAAACTCACCCCTGAGGCTGGAGAGATCACTGCCAGCGTCAAAGACCTGCCAGGACTCAAGTAAGACCTTCGACTGACTGACTAATGTCATGATAGTAGAGCGTCTCCCTATAATGTCGTGGTAGTAGAGCGTCTCCTTATAATGTCATGATAGTAGAGCGTCTCCCTATAATGTCATGATAGTAGAGCGTCTCCCTATAATGTCATGATAGTAGAGCGTCTCCCTATAATGTCATGATAGTAGAGCGTCTCCCTATAATGTCATGATAGTAGAGCGTCTCCCTATAATGTCATGATAGTAGAGCGTCTCCCTATAATGTCATGATAGTAGAGCGTCTCCCTATAATGTCATGATAGTAGAGCGTCTCCCTATAATGTCATGATAGTAGAGCGTCTCCCTATAATGTCATGATAGTAGAGCGTCTCCCTATAATGTCATGATAGTAGAGCGTCTCCCTATAATGTCATGATAGTAGAGCGTCTCCCTATAATGTCATGATAGTAGAGCGTCTCCCTATAATGTCATGATAGTAGAGCGTCTCCCTATAATGTCATGAGCGTCTCCCTATAATGTCATGAGCGTCTCCCTATAATGTCATGAGCGTCTCCCTATAATGTCATGAGCGTCTCCCTATAATGTCATGAGCGTCTCCCTATAATGTCATGAGCGTCTCCCTATAATGTCATGAGCGTCTCCCTATAATGTCATGAGCGTCTCCCTATAATGTCATGAGCGTCTCCCTATAATGTCATGAGCGTCTCCCTATAATGTCATGAGCGTCTCACTATAATGTCATGAGCGTCTCCCTATAATGTCATGAGCGTCTCCCTATAATGTCATGAGCGTCTCCCTATAATGTCATGATAGTAGAGCGTCTCCCTATAATGTCATGAGCGTCTCCCTATAATGTCATGATAGTAGAGCGTCTCCCTATAATGTCATGAGCGTCTCCCTATAATGTCATGAGCGTCTCCCTATAGTAGAGAGAATTATTTTATTTCAGCTTTTATTTTCTTTCATCACATTCCCAGTGGGTCAGAAGTAAATATACACAATTAGTATTTGGTAGCAATGCCTTTAAATTGTTTAACTTGAGTCAAATGTTATGGGGTAGCCTTCCACAAGCTTCCCACAATAAGTGGGGTTAATTTTGGCCCATTCCTCCTGACAGCTGGTGTAACTGAGTCAGGTTTGTAGGCCTCTTTGCTCGCACACACAGGGCTTTGTGATGGCCACTCCAATACCTTGACGTTGTTGTCCTGAAGCCATTTTGTCACAACTTTGGAAGTATGCTTGGGGTCATTGTCCATTTGGAAGACCCATTTGCGACCAAGATTTAACTTCCTGACTGATGTCTTGAGATGTTGCTTCAATATATCCACATAATTTTCCTTACCTCATGATGTCATCTATTATGTGAAGTGCCCCAGTCCCTCCTGCAGCAAAGCACCCCCACAACATGATGCTGCCACCCCTGTGCTTCACGGTTGGGATGGTGTTCTTCGGCTTGCAAGCCTCCCCCTTTTTCCTCCAAACATAACGATGGTCATTATGGCTAAACAGTTCTATTTTTGTTTCATCAGACCAGAGGACATTTCTCCAAAAAGTACGATCCTTGTCCCCATGTGCAGTTGCAAACCGTAGTCTGGACACGTCTCCTTCCTGAGTGGTATGACGGCTGCGTGGTCCCATGGTATTTATACTTGCGTACTATTGTTTGTACAGATGAATGTGGTACCTTCAGGCGTTTGGAAATTGCTCCCAAGGATGAACCAGACTTGTGGAGGTCTATCATTTTTTTTCTGAGTTCGTGGCTGATTTCTTTTGGTTTTCCCATGATGTCAAGCAAAGAGGCACTGAGTTTGAAGGTAGGCCTTGAAATACATCCACAGGTACACCTCCAATTGACTCAAATGATGTCAATTAGCCTATCAGAAGCTTCCAAAGCCATGACATCATCTTCTGGAATTTTCCAAGCTGTTTAAAGGCACAGTCACCTTAGTGCATGTAAACTTCTGACCCACTGGAATTGTGATACAGTGAATTATAAGTGAAATAATCTGTCTGTAAACAATTGTTGGAAAAATGACTTAGGACATCTACTTTGTGCATGACACAACAGACTTGCCAAAACTATAGTTTGTTAACAAGAAATATGTGGAGTGGTTGAAAAACGAGTTTTAATGACTCCAACCTAAGTGGATGTAAACTATACGACTTGAACTGTATATTGGTGGCGTAGAGATACAATTCTACAAATGTTTACATTGAGCTGAGAATTTCTTTCTCTTTTGAAGCAAATGTCCTGCGATTCTATGCGTTTTTACCACGGCTAATGCACAGTGTGTGATCTGATTGGTGTAAATCTCTGTCACTCACCAGAACCCCGTTAGGAAGAGGGCGGGCCTGGCTGCGATTGGCCCTGATGCAGAAGAAGCTGTCAGACTACATGAAGACCATCATCAACAGGAAGGACCTGCTCAGGTGTGTGTGTTGTATAATGAGGCCAATGGTGTGTGTTGTATAATGAGGCCAATGGTGTGTGTTGTTTAATGAGGCCAATGGTGTGTGTTGTATAATGAGGCCAATGGTGTGTGTTGTATAATGAGGCCAATGGTGTGTGTGTGTGTTGTATAATGAGGCCAATGGTGTGTGTGTGTTGTATAATGAGGCCAATGGTGTGTGTGTGTGTTGTATAATGAGGCCAATGGTGTGTGTGTGTGTTGTATAATGAGGCCAATGGTGTGTGTGTGTGTGTGTGTTGTATAATGAGGCCAATGGTGTGTGTGTGTGTGTGTTGTATAATGAGGCCAATGGTGTGTGTGTGTGTGTGTGTGTTGTATAATGAGGCCAATGGGGTGTGTGTGTGTGTGTTGTATAATGAGGCCAATGGGGTGTGTTGTATAATGAGGCCAATGGTGTGTGTTGTATAATGAGGCCAATGGTGTGTGTTGTATAATGAGGCCAATGGTGTGTGTTGTATAATGAGGCCAATGGTGTGTGTTGTATAATGAGGCCAATGGTGTGTGTTGTATAATGAGGCCAATGGTGTGTGTTGTATAATGAGGCCAATGGTGTGTGTTGTATAATGAGGCCAATGGTGTGTGTGTGTGTGTGTTGTATAATGAGGCCAATGGTGTGTGTGTGTGTGTTGTATAATGAGGCCAATGGTGTGTGTTGTATAATGAGGCCAATGGTGTGTGTGTGTGTGTGTTGTATAATGAGGCCAATGGTGTGTGTGTGTGTTGTATAATGAGGCCAATGGTGTGTGTGTGTGTTAAGTGTTGTTTAATGAGGCCAATGGGGGGGGGGTGTGTTGTTTAATGAGGCCAATGGTGTGTGTGTGTGTTAACAGTGAGTTGTTTAATGAGGCCAATGGGGGGTGTGTGTGTGTTAAGTGTTGTTTAATGAGGCCAATGGTGTGTGTGTGTGTGTGTGTGTGTGTGTTAACAGTGAGTTCTACGAGGCCAATGGTGTGTGTGTGTGTGTGTGTGTGTGTTAACAGTGAGTTCTACGAGGCCAATGGTGTGTGTGTGTGTGTGTGTGTTAACAGTGAGTTCTACGAGGCCAATGGTGTGTGTGTGTGTGTGTGTGTGTGTGTTAACAGTGAGTTCTACGAGGCCAATGGTGTGTGTGTGTTAACAGTGAGTTCTACGAGGCCAATGGTGTGTGTGTGTGTGTGTGTTAACAGTGAGTTCTACGAGGCCAACGCTCTCATGATGGAGGAGGAGGGAGCCGTGATCGCCGGACTGCTGGTTGGGTTGAACGTCATCGATGCCAACCTCTGTATGAAGGGAGAAGACCTGGACTCACAGGTTGATGTTTTACACTATATATTTACAGTATTGTCTTTACACAGAATACAGTACACTGTATATTTAGTGTAGTCTGTACATGGAATACAGTACACTGTATATTTAGTGTAGTCTGTACACTATATACTTACAGTGTAGAAACAGTACACTATGTATGTACAGTGTAGTTACAGTACATGGTATATTTAGTGTAGTTACAGTACACTATACATTTACAGTGTAGTCTGTACACAGAATACAATACACTATACATTTACAGTGTAGTCTGTACACAGAATACAATACACTATACATTTACAGTGTAGTCTGTACACAGAATACAATACACTATATATTTACAGTGTAGTATATACACAGAATACAGTACTATACAAGTACACCATCCTAATATTGAGTTGCTCCCCCCCCTTAGAACAGCCTCAATTCGTCGGGTCATGGACTCTACAAGGTGTCCAAAGCGTTCCACAGGGATCCTGGTCCATGTTGACTCCAATGCTTCCCACAGTTGTGTCCAGTTGGCTGGATGTCCTTTTGTGTGGCGGACCATTCTTGATAAACACAGGAAACTGTTGAGGGTGAAAAACCCAGCAGCGTTGCAGTTCTTGACACAAACCGTTACGCCTGGCACCTACTACCATACCCCGTTCAAAGGCACTTACATGTTTTGTCTTGCCCTTTCACCCTCTGAATGGCACACATACACAATCCATGTCTCTTGTTTCTCATGGTCTGAGAGTCCTTTCGGGGCCTTTAAGGCAAACTCCAAGCAGGGCTGTCATGTGCCTTTTTACTGAGGAATGGCTTCCGTCTGGTCACTCTACCATAAAGGCCTAATTGGTGAAGTGCTGCAGAGATGGTTGTCCTTCTGGAAGGTTCTCCCATCTCCACAGAGGAACTCTGGAGCTCTGTCAGAGTGACCATCTGGTTCTTGGTCACCTCCTTGACCAAGGCCCTTCTCCCCCAATTGCTCAGTTTGGCCGGGCGGCCAGCTCTAGGAAGAGTCTTGGTGGTTCCAATCTTCTTCCATTTAAGAATGATGGAGGCCACTGTGTTCTTGGGGACCTTCAATGCTGCAGAAATGTTTTGGTACCCTTCCCCAGATCTGTGCCTCGACACAATCCTGTCTCTGAGCTCTACGGACAATTCCTTCAACCTCATGGCTCGGTTTTTGCTCTGACATCCACTGTCAACTGTGGGATCTTATATAGACAGGTGTGTGCCTTTCCAAATCATGTCCAATCAATTGAATTTACCACAGGTGGACTCCAATCAAGTTGTAGAAACATCTCAAGGGATGATCAATGGAAACAGGATGCACCTGAGCTCAAATTCGAGTCTCATAGCAAAGAGTCTGAATACTTATGTGAATCAGGTATTTCTAAAAACCTGTTTTCACTTTGTCATTATGGGGTATTGTGTGTAGATTGCAGAAGAAAATAAATAAATAAGGCTGTAACATAATAAAATGTGGAAAAATTCTAAGGGGTCTGAATAGTTTCCAAAGCCGCTGTATTACCTTTATTTGACCGGGACAATCCACATCAGTCCACATCTTTTATAAATGTGTCGGATTGATCCAGACAGCTAGTTTTCAACTGCAGAACCTTGATCCTGTGTTTCTCTTCCTAACTGAAGTCTTAATACCAGTGTCTGTTTCCTGTTTCCTGTTTCCAGGTCGGGGTGATCGACTTCTCCATGTATCTTAAGGACGGGGGTCACAGCAGCAAGACGGTAGAAGGGTGAGTTCCTCCTCTCCTTACCTTGAGGAAACATCCCTCTGGAAGGAGACAGGGCCCTAGTGAGAGCCTCGGTCTAAACATCCCTCTGGAAGGAGACAGGGCCCTAGTGAGAGCCTCGGTCTAAACATCCCTCTGGAAGGAGACAGGGCCCTAGTGAGAGCCTCGGTCTAAACATCCCTCTGGAAGGAGACAGGGCCCTAGTGAGAGCCTCGGTCTAAACATCCCTCTGGAAGGAGACAGGGCCCTAGTGAGAGCCTCGGTCTAAACATCCCTCTGGAAGGAGACAGGGCCCTAGTGAGAGCCTCGGTCTAAACATCCCTCTGGAAGGAGACAGGGCCCTAGTGAGAGCCTCGGTCTAAACATCCCTCTGGAAGGAGACAGGGCCCTAGTGAGAGCCTCGGTCTAAACATCCCTCTGGAAGGAGACGCGGCCCTAGTGAGAGCCTCGGTCTAAACATCCCTCTGGAAGGAGACAGGGCCCTAGTGAGAGCCTCGGTCTAAACATCCCTCTGGAAGGAGACACGGCCCTAGTGAGAGCCTCGGTCTAAACATCCCTCTGGAAGGAGACGCGGCCCTAGTGAGAGCCTCGGTCTAAACATCCCTCTGGAAGGAGACGCGGCCCTAGTGAGAGCCTCGGTCTAAACATCCCTCTGGAAGGAGACAGGGCCCTAGTGAGAGCCTCGGTCTAAACATCCCTCTGGAAGGAGACACGGCCCTAGTGAGAGCCTCGTTCTAAACATCCCTCTGGAAGGAGACAGGGCCCTAGTGAGAGCCTCGGTCTAAACATCCCTCTGGAAGGAGACACGGCCCTAGTGAGAGCCTCGTTCTAAACATCCCTCTGGAAGGAGACAGGGCCCTAGTGAGAGCCTCGTTCTAAACATCCCTCTGGAAGGAGACAGGGCCCTAGTGAGAGCCTCGGTCTGTTAGTTTCTGCGTGTTTCAACGAGGTGTTTGCTGCTTACCACATATTTTCTATTTCACCCTCTTGTCTCCCCCACCAGGGATGGCCAGATCGCAGCCATCCTGGACCAGAAGAACTATGTTGAGGAGCTCAACAGACACCTGAGTGCTTCAGTCAACAGCCTGCAGGTCAAAGTGGATACCATGGAGAAGTCCAACACCAAGCTCACTGAAGAGGTGGTTAGTTTCTACCACCTTCTCATTTCTACCATCTGCCACCACACTATGGGGCTGACAGGTGCTAAAATCCCACTGCTGTGGTGTCTGTCCAGCTTGCAGTAGACAACATTAGCAATGTATGTATCCTGGTGTCTGTCCAGCTTGCAGTAGACAACATTAGTAATGTATGTATCCTGGTGTCTGTCCAGCTTGCAGTAGACAACATTAGTAATGTATGTATCCTGGTGTCTGTCCAGCTTGCAGTAGACAACATTAGCAATGTATATTTGTATCCTGGTGTCTGTCCAGCTTGCAGTAGACAACATTAGTAATATTTGTAACCTGGTGTCTGTCCAGCTTGCAGTAGACAACATTAGTAATATTTGTAACCTGGTGTCTGTCCAGCTTGCAGTAGACAACATTAGTAATATTTGTAACCTGGTGTCTGTCCAGCTTGCAGTAGCCAACAACAGGATCATCACCCTACAAGAGGACGTAGAACGAGTCAAGGAGGAGAGTTCCTACCAGCTGGAGTCCAGTCGCAAGGTTGTCCACACCTCAAACATGTTTTTATGTAGGGTGTACTTGGCTGTATGTTGTAGTAGGGTGTACTTGGCTGTATGTTGTAGTAGGGTGTACTTGGCTGTATGTTGTAGTAGGGTGTACTTGGCTGTATGTAGGGTGTACTTGGCTGTATGTTGTAGTAGGGTGTACTTGGCTGTATGTTGTAGTAGGGTGTACTTGGCTGTATGTTGTAGTAGGGTGTACTTGGCCGTATGTTGTAGTAGGGTGTACTTGGCTGTATGTAGGGTGTACTTGGCTGTATGTAGGGTGTACTTGGCTGTATGTTGTAGTAGGGTGTACTTGGCTGTATGTTGTATGTAGGGTGTACTTGGCTGTATGTAGGGTGTACTTGGCTGTATGTTGTAGTAGGGTGTACTTGGCTGTATGTAGGGTGTACTTGGCTGTATGTTGTATGTAGGGTGCACTTGGCTGTATGTAGGGTGTACTTGGCTGTATGTTGTATGTAGGGTGTACTTGGCTGTATGTTGTATGTAGGGTGTACTTGGCTGTATGTAGGGTGTACTTGGCTGTATGTTGTAGTAGGGTGTACTTGGCTGTATGTTGTAGTAGGGTGTACTTGGCTGTATGTAGGGTGTACTTGGCTGTATGTTGTAGTAGGGTGTACTTGGCCGTATGTTGTAGTAGGGTGTACTTGGCTGTATGTAGGGTGTACTTGGCTGTATGTTGTATGTAGGGTGTACTTGGCTGTATGTTGTAGTAGGGTGTACTTGGCTGTATGTTGTAGTAGGGTGTACTTGGCTGTATGTTGTAGTAGGGTGTACTTGGCTGTATGTAGGGTGTACTTGGCTGTATGTAGGGTGTACTTGGCTGTATGTTGTATGTAGGGTGTACTTGGCTGTATGTTGTAGTAGGGTGTACTTGGCTGTATGTTGTAGTAGGGTGTACTTGGCTGTATGTTGTAGTAGGGTGTACTTGGCTGTATGTTGTAGTAGGGTGTACTTGGCTGTATGTTGTAGTAGGGTGTACTTGGCTGTATGTTGTAGTAGGGTGTACTTGGCTGTATGTTGTAGTAGGGTGTACTTGGCTGTATGTTGTAGTAGGGTGTACTTGGCTGTATGTTGTAGTAGGGTGTACTTGGCTGTATGTTGTAGTAGGGTGTACTTGGCTGTATGTTGTAGTAGGGTGTACTTGGCTGTATGTAGGGTGTACTTGGCTGTATGTTGTAGTAGGGTGTACTTGGCTGTATGTTGTAGTAGGGTGTACTTGGCTGTATGTAGGGTGTACTTGGCTGTATGTTGTAGTAGGGTGTACTTGGCTGTATGTTGTATGTAGGGTGTACTTGGCTGTATGTTGTAGTAGGGTGTACTTGGCTGTATGTTGTAGTAGGGTGTACTTGGCTGTATGTTGTATGTAGGGTGTACTTGGCTGTATGTTGTATGTAGGGTGTACTTGGCTGTATGTTGTATGTAGGGTGTACTTGGCTGTATGTTGTATGTAGGGTGTACTTGGCTGTATGTTGTATGTAGGGTGTACTTGGCTGTATGTAGGGTGTACTTGGCTGTATGTTGTAGTAGGGTGTACTTGGCTGTATGTAGGGTGTACTTGGCTGTATGTTGTATGTAGGGTGTACTTGGCTGTATGTTGTATGTAGGGTGTACTTGGCTGTATGTAGGGTGTACTTGGCTGTATGTTGTAGTAGGGTGTACTTGGCTGTATGTTGTAGTAGGGTGTACTTGGCTGTATGTAGGGTGTACTTGGCTGTATGTTGTAGTAGGGTGTACTTGGCCGTATGTTGTAGTAGGGTGTACTTGGCTGTATGTAGGGTGTACTTGGCTGTATGTTGTATGTAGGGTGTACTTGGCTGTATGTTGTAGTAGGGTGTACTTGGCTGTATGTTGTAGTAGGGTGTACTTGGCTGTATGTAGGGTGTACTTGGCTGTATGTTGTATGTAGGGTGTACTTGGCTGTATGTTGTAGTAGGGTGTACTTGGCTGTATGTTGTAGTAGGGTGTACTTGGCTGTATGTTGTAGTAGGGTGTACTTGGCTGTATGTTGTAGTAGGGTGTACTTGGCTGTATGTTGTAGTAGGGTGTACTTGGCTGTATGTTGTAGTAGGGTGTACTTGGCTGTATGTTGTAGTAGGGTGTACTTGGCTGTATGTTGTAGTAGGGTGTACTTGGCTGTATGTTGTAGTAGGGTGTACTTGGCTGTATGTTGTAGTAGGGTGTACTTGGCTGTATGTTGTAGTAGGGTGTACTTGGCTGTATGTTGTATGTAGGGTGGACTTGGCTGTATGTTGTAGTAGGGTGTACTTGGCTGTATGTTGTAGTAGGGTGTACTTGGCTGTATGTTGTAGTAGGGTGTACTTGGCTGTATGTTGTAGTAGGGTGTACTTGGCTGTATGTTGTAGTAGGGTGTACTTGGCTGTATGTTGTAGTAGGGTGTACTTGGCTGTATGTTGTAGTAGGGTGTACTTGGCTGTATGTAGGGTGCACTTGGCTGTATGTTGTAGTAGGGTGTACTTGGCTGTATGTTGTAGTAGGGTGTACTTGGCTGTATGTTGTAGTAGGGTGCACTTGGCTGTATGTTGTAGTAGGGTGTACTTGGCTGTATGTAGGGTGCACTTGGCTGTATGTTGTAGTAGGGTGTACTTGGCTGTATGTTGTAGTAGGGTGTACTTGGCTGTATGTTGTAGTAGGGTGTACTTGGCTGTATGTTGTAGTAGGGTGTACTTGGCTGTATGTTGTATGTAGGGTGTACTTGGCTGTATGTTGTAGTAGGGTGTACTTGGCTGTATGTTGTATGTAGGGTGTACTTGGCTGTATGTTGTAGTAGGGTGTACTTGGCTGTATGTTGTAGTAGGGTGTACTTGGCTGTATGTTGTAGTAGGGTGTACTTGGCTGTATGTTGTAGTAGGGTGTACTTGGCTGTATGTTGTAGTAGGGTGTACTTGGCTGTATGTAGGGTGTACTTGGCTGTATGTTGTATGTAGGGTGTACTTGGCTGTATGTTGTAGTAGGTTGTACTTGGCTGTATGTTGTAGTAGGGTGCACTTGGCTGTATGTAGGGTGTACTTGGCTGTATGTTGTAGTAGGGTGTACTTGGCTGTATGTTGTAGTAGGGTGTACTTGGCTGTATGTTGTAGTAGGGTGTACTTGGCTGTATGTTGTAGTAGGGTGTACTTGGCTGTATGTTGTAGTAGGGTGTACTTGGCTGTATGTAGGGTGTACTTGGCTGTATGTTGTAGTAGGGTGTACTTGGCTGTATGTTGTAGTAGGGTGCACTTGGCTGTATGTTGTAGTAGGGTGTACTTGGCTGTATGTTGTAGTAGGGTGTACTTGGCTGTATGTTGTATGTAGGGTGTACTTGGCTGTATGTTGTAGTAGGGTGTACTTGGCTGTATGTTGTAGTAGGGTGTACTTGGCTGTATGTTGTAGTAGGGTGTACTTGGCTGTATGTTGTATGTAGGGTGTACTTGGCTGTATGTTGTAGTAGGGTGTACTTGGCTGTATGTTGTAGTAGGGTGTACTTGGCTGTATGTTGTAGTAGGGTGTACTTGGCTGTATGTAGGGTGTACTTGGCTGTATGTAGGGTGTACTTGGCTGTATGTAGGGTGTACTTGGCTGTATGTTGTAGTAGGGTGTACTTGGCTGTATGTTGTAGTAGGGTGTACTTGGCTGTATGTAGGGTGTACTTGGCTGTATGTTGTATGTAGGGTGTACTTGGCTGTATGTTGTAGTAGGGTGTACTTGGCTGTATGTTGTAGTAGGGTGTACTTGGCTGTATGTTGTAGTAGGGTGCACTTGGCTGTATGTTGTAGTAGGGTGTACTTGGCTGTATGTTGTATGTAGGGTGTACTTGGCTGTATGTAGGGTGTACTTGGCTGTATGTTGTAGTAGGGTGTACTTGGCTGTATGTTGTATGTAGGGTGTACTTGGCTGTATGTAGGGTGTACTTGGCTGTATGTTGTAGTAGGGTGTACTTGGCTGTATGTTGTAGTAGGGTGTACTTGGCTGTATGTTGTATGTAGGGTGTACTTGGCTGTATGTTGTAGTAGGGTGTACTTGGCTGTATGTAGGGTGTACTTGGCTGTATGTTGTAGTAGGGTGTACTTGGCTGTATGTAGGGTGTACTTGGCTGTATGTTGTAGTAGGGTGTACTTGGCTGTATGTTGTAGTAGGGTGTACTTGGCTGTATGTTGTAGTAGGGTGTACTTGGCTGTATGTTGTAGTAGGGTGTACTTGGCTGTATGTTGTAGTAGGGTGTACTTGGCTGTATGTAGGGTGTACTTGGCTGTATGTTGTAGTAGGGTGTACTTGGCTGTATGTAGGGTGTACTTGGCTGTATGTTGTAGTAGGGTGTACTTGGCTGTATGTAGGGTGTACTTGGCTGTATGTTGTAGTAGGGTGTACTTGGCTGTATGTTGTAGTAGGGTGTACTTGGCCGTATGGAGGGTGAATGTGCGACGTGTCTTTTTATAAAGCGTTATAACTGTGATATGTAGGGTGTAATAATTGCGTTGTGTAATGTGCTCCATGATGTCCAGGCGTCGCGGTCAGGGGACGGCTTGGCGGACGGCCAGGTGCTGGGGGAGGCGCGCAAACAACTTAAGGAGGAAACTCTGCTACGATTGGTCAGTTTCTCTCTCTGTTTGCCCTTTTATTCCTGACATGGATCAGATGTTCCCTCCATCCTCTGTCCTTCCTCCGTCCCCCCCATCTCCCTCATTCATCTGTCCTTCCTCCGTCTCCCCCTCTTCCTCATTCATCTGTCCTTCCCCCCCCCCCTCCCTCCATCCTCTGTCCTTCCTCCGTCCCCCCCTCTCCCTCATTCATCTGTCCTTCCTCCGTCCCCCCCTCTCTCCTCATCTGTCCTCCCTCCGTCCCCCCCCTCTCCCTCATTCATCTGTCCTCCCTCCGTCTCCCCCTCTCCCTCATTCATCTGTCCTACCTCCGTCTCCCCCTCTCCCTCATTCATCTGTCCTTCCTCCGTCCCCCCCTCTCCCTCATTCATCTGTCCTTCCTCCGTCCCCCCCCCTCTCCTCATCTGTCCTCCCTCCGTCTCCCCCTCTCCCTCATTCATCTGTCCTCCCTCCGTCTCCCCCTCTCCCTCATTCATCTGTCCTTCCTCCGTCCCCCCCTCTCCCTCATTCATCTGTCCTTCCTCCGTCCCCCCCTCTCCCTCATTCATCTGTCCTACCTCCGTCCCCCCCCCCTCTCCCTCAATCATCTGTCCTTCCTCCGTCTCCCCCTCTCCCTCATTCATCTGTCCTTCCTCCGTCTCCCCCTCTCCCTCATTCATCTGTCCTTCCTCCGTCTCCCCCTCTCCCTCATTTATCTGTCCTTCCTCCGTCCCCCCCCCCTCTCCCTCAATCATCTGTCCTCCCTCCGTCTCCCCCTCTCCCTCATTCATCTGTCCTTCCTCCGTCCCCCCCTCTCCCTCATTCATCTGTCCTACCTCCGTCCCCCCCCTCTCCCTCATTCATCTGTCCTTCCTCCGTCCCCCCCTCTCCCTCATTCATCTGTCCTTCCTCCGTCCCCCCCTCTCCCTCATTCATCTGTCCTTCCTCCGTCCCCCCCTCTCCCTCATTCATCTGTCCTACCTCCGTCCCCCCCTCTCCCTCATTCATCTGTCCTACCTCCGTCCCCCCCCTCTCCCTCATTCATCTGTCCTTCCTCCGTCCCCCCCTCTCTCCTCATCTGTCCTCCCTCCGTCTCCCCCTCTCCCTCATTCATCTGTCCTCCCTCCGTCCCCCCCTCTCCCTCATTCATCTGTCCTTCCTCCGTCTCCCCCTCTCCCTCATTCATCTGTCCTTCCTCCGTCTCCCCCTCTCCCTCATTTATCTGTCCTTCCTCCGTCCCCCCCCCTCTCCCTCAATCATCTGTCCTTCCTCCGTCTCCCCCTCTCCCTCAATCATCTGTCCTTCCTCCGTCCCCCCCCCTCTCTCTTCATCTGTCCTTCCTCCGTCCCCCCCCTCTCTCTCCTCATCTGTCCTTCCTCCGTCTCCCCCTCTCCCTCATTCATCTGTCCTTCCTCCGTCCCCCCCTCTCCCTCATTCATCCCTCTCTCTCCCTCCAGGATGTAGAGAAGGAGTTGGAGGTTCAGATTGGTATGAAGCAGGAAATGGAGCTGTCTATGAAGATGTTAGAGACGGATATGTGTGAGAAACAGGATGCTCTGGTGGAGCTCCGACAGCAGCTAGATGATCTGCGGACCCTCAACCTGCAGCTGGCGCAGAAGTCCCAGGTACACGGAGCGCCTTGGGTGTGAGAGAGGCTCTTTTAGAAATGTATTAGTATTTCTTACAAAGACCGACACGAACTCGCAGGTATTGGAATTTCAGTTAAGTGAATTGAAGTGTACTTGCTCCCAACCCTGGCCGTCCACAGAGCTCGGAGGTGAGCGCCAAGCAGAAGAGTGAGGTCATCAGTCGCCTAGAGGAGAAGACCAATCAGATGGCTGGGACTATAAAACAGCTAGAGATCAGGTGGGAGGGAACCCCATCTTCACACTACACACTACACACTACACTACACACTACACTACACTACACACTACACACTACACACTACACTACACTCAGGGCTCTAAAGCACACTACACTACACACTACACTCAGGGCTCTAAAGGGCACTACACACTACACTCAGGGCTCTAAAGTGCACTACACTACACACTACACTCAGGGCTCTAAAGTGCACTACACACTACACTCAGGGCTCTAAAGTGCACTACACTACACTCAGGGCTCTAAAGCACACTACACTACACACTACACTCAGGGCTCTAAAGCACACTACTCTACACTCAGGGCTCTAAAGTGCACTATACACTACACTCAGGGTCTAAAGCGCACTATACACTACACTCAGGGCTCTAAAGTGCACTACTCTACACACTACACTCAGGGCTCTAAAGCGCACTACTCTACACTCAGGGCTCTAAAGGGCACTACACACTACACTCAGGGCTCTAAAGCGCGCTACACACTACACTACACACTACACCACACACTACACTACACACTACACTCAGGGCTCTAAAGGGCACTACACACTACACTCAGGGCTCTAAAGTGCACTACACACTACACTCAGGGCTCTAAAGTGCACTACTCTACACACTACACTCAGGGCTCTAAAGTGCACTACTCTACACACTACACTCAGGGCTCTAAAGGGCACTACTCTACACACTCAGGGCTCTAAAGTGCACTTCACACTACACTCAGGGCTCTAAAGCGCGCTACACACTACACTACACCACACACTACACTACACACTACACTCAGGGCTCTAAAGGGCACTACACACTACACTCAGGGCTCTAAAGTGCACTACACACTACACCCAGGGCTCTAAAGTGCACTACACACTACACTCAGGGCTCTAAAGCGCACTACACACTCCACTCAGGGCTCTAAAGCGCACTACACACTACACCCAGGGCTCTAAAGCGCACTACACACTACACTCAGGGCTCTAAAGCACACTACACACTACACCACACACTACACTACACACTACACTCAGGGCTCTAAAGCACACTACACTACACACTACACTCAGGGCTCTAAAGCGCACTACACACTACACTCAGGGCTCTAAAGTGCACTACACACTACACCCAGGGCTCTAAAGTGCACTACACACTACACTCAGGGCTCTAAAGCGCACTACACACTCCACTCAGGGCTCTAAAGCGCACTACACACTACACTCAGGGCTCTAAAGCGCACTACACACTACACCCAGGGCTCTAAAGTGCACTACACACTACACTCAGGGCTCTAAAGCGCACTACACACTACACTCAGGGCTCTAAAGTGCACTACACACTACACCACACACTACACTACACACTACACTCAGGGCTCTAAAGCGCACTACACACTACACTCAGGGCTCTAAAGCGCACTACACTACACACTACACCACACACTACACTACACACTACACTCAGGGCTCTAAAGCACACTACACTACACACTACACTCAGGGCTCTAAAGCACACTACACTACACACTACACTCAGGGCTCTAAAGCACACTACTCCACACACTACACTCAGGGCTCTAAAGGGCACTACACACTACACTCAGGGCTCTAAAGTGCACTACTCCACACACTACACTCAGGGCTTTAAAGCACACTACTCCACACACTACACTCAGGGCTCTAAAGCACACTACTCCACACACTACACTCAGGGCTCTAAAGCGCACTACACACTACACTCAGGGCTCTAAAGTGCACTACACACTACACTCAGGGCTCTAAAGCACACTACACTCAGGGCTCTAAAGCGCACTACACTCAGGGCTCTAAAGCGCACTACACACTACACTCAGGGCTCTAAAGTGCACTACACACTACACTCAGGGCTCTAAAGTGCACTACACACTACACTCAGGGCTCTAAAGTGCACTACACTACACACTACACTCAGGGCTCTAAAGTGCACTACACACTACACTCAGGGCTCTAAAGTGCACTACACTACACACTACACTCAGGGCTCTAAAGCGCACTACACACTACACTCAGGGCTCTAAAGTGCACTACTCCACACACTACACTCAGGGCTCTAAAGCGCACTACTCTACACACTACACTCAGGGCTCTAAAGTGCACTACACACTACACTCAGGGCTCTAAAGCACACTACTCTACACACTACACTCAGGGCTCTAAAGTGCACTACACACTACACTCAGGGCTCTAAAGTGCACTACACACTACACTCAGGGCTCTAAAGCACACTACTCTACACACTACACTCAGGGCTCTAAAGCGCACTACTCTACACACTACACTCAGGGCTCTAAAGCGCACTACACTACACACTACACTCAGGGCTCTAAAGCACACTACACTACACACTACACTCAGGGCTCTAAAGCGCACTATACACTACACTCAGGGCTCTAAAGCGCACTACACTACACACTACACTCAGGGCTCTAAAGCGCACTACACTACACACTACACTCAGGGCTCTAAAGCACACTACACTACACACTACACTCAGGGCTCTAAAGCGCACTACACACTACACTCAGGGCTTGTCGTGGAAAATCATCTCAAAAATATAACGCTTTATCAGAACTTGTAAATTCAATCATGCTCTTTATTACAATTGTACAGCCAACTGGCATGTCCCCGCGGAACACACCCCGCGGAACACACCCCGCGGAACACACACCCCGCGGAACACACACCGCGGAACCCACACACTCCCAGAGCACTAGTTCGCTCTTTATACCCAAATAGCATATGAGTCCACCCCATATGCAAATAAGCATACTTCCCCTATTCTTTGTGCCATTATCTTTTTAGTTCAGGCTTCCTGCTTGTTCACACATACTAAAGCTCATCATCTGCTTTCAGTTAAATTACAATAGTGGTCAGACCCTCTATCTTAGTGTCAACATACTCTGTGTCCTTCCCCTCACCACTAAATAAATGCACTCTTTGTTCTGTCCCCGCTATCCCTAGGGTATCCAATTGCTTATAGGCATATTTCTCTGGTATGTATGTTTTTCTTTAGTGGAATGAATAGACTATAAATCTAATGTGTCAAAGCACCCTGGCACCAACATGTCTGAGCAATCTGTCAACACAATGGAGAATCTACAAGGGTCAGAGGGTCAGAACGTCCCCCAGTAGATTTCCATTACCACGGTCTCATGATCTATGTCAACATGTGGCTCGTTACTCCAATGTTCAGCTATCTTTTATATTTCTATGTTATCCATGTATATTATGTTACTACTACACCATCTGCTAATCTTTGGTTTCCTGTATTTACCAGAATGGCAAACACACTCACATCTGCCTTCTTATACTATTTACCTATCTATTGTTTAATAGTGTGATATCTACCTACATATGTCACTTACTCCTACATAATCCCTCCTCTTGAGGGTAAATAACCTCAAAAACCATATTAAAAATGACATATAGAGAGTAGATATCAATACCAACAATTGACTAAAACATTATCAAAATAAAGCTTACAAATCACTTGTACCAAACATCTCCAATACATAAACACAGACAGGAAGAAAAGATCCAATTGAAACATAATATTCTTACAAAACCCAACTAGACCAAACATCTCCAATTAATAACATAAAATAGGAATGAAAGATCTAGTTAAAATAAAAAATACTAATAATCAACCATTATATTTTGATGAAGCAATGAGCATGTAGTATGAATCCCTGCCTGAGGTTACAAAGAACACAAAGCATTAGGCAAAATAGATATGCTAAAACCCCTTTACATAAGACCACAGTCCTCATCCTTACATATAAGACAATCTCCTCTTTGACACTTTGACAGAAAAAAGGTTCTAGGTGATGATAATGACCATCCTCATGAATTTTTGTACACCACTTGAAATTGTGACGCAAATTACACTTTTTGTGGACATGTATGAGTAAACATTAATCTGAACTGGGTAATTTAACATATACATGGAAACCATCCTTACGAAAATCGTGACACGCATGACCACCCCCCCCAATCACTTCATAGAGACAGTTAGGTTTACCAAAGGGGCAGTCAAGAGGTCCTCCAACTGCATTGCAAGGCTTTCCATACTTATTGGTATAATTGCCTGGGCTTCCCGGTACAGGATCAATCACCACAGGAGGGTCATCTCTCCTTACAGACATCTATTTAACTGTTGTCTAAACCACAATTGACTTTACCAGGGGTATAACACAACAAAATGCAATACCCAAAGCCAACAACCCTCCTCCCAACATGATGGTCATCCTAGCAAACATGAATCCCCACTTTAAGTTCTTATTTGGTATTATCCACAGAAATATAGATTCAAATCCTGATTTAACCTCATCTCTGGCCTTGAAATCCCTAGGTAGACCTCTAAGCAGTCCAATTGCATTAAGGTATACCTCAGGATCCTTATCATAAACCACTTTAACTCTAGGTTAAACATAGTCATCATGGAGTGATTCAATAATAGTAACCTATTTAATTGCTCTAACTAAGGCACAAGGACCAATCCATCCATCAGGCAATACATTCAACAGTTAGTTTTTTCCACACATCCAGAAACTATCAGCAATACCTCTGTCTTGATTTTTCAACATAGTAAGAGATGGCGCAACCTGAGTTATGTGACCACACAACCCTTTTCTATTCATAATCAACCCTTTATCATTACTTTTACAAACTCCCACATTCTCCAACACCCAAATAGTATCACTTCTACAGTGGTGTTTCCTACATCAATTCCTTCGGTGTGATGTCTGTAAAAACATTCATATTTTAATTTAACCACGGTACCTCTGCCTAATTGAGGTACATTTAATTCAGTTCTAATGTTATAGGCAGCACAATCATTGTCTCCCAGCATGGTCTCATTCAACATCATTTTTCCCCTAGTCCTTAACCAGAACAATCCTACATTTTATGTCACACAAGGGAAAGAATACTTTCTATTGGTACAATAGTCATTTTTCCCAACTTACACAGTTTTTACATGATGCTGGTTCAGAGACTATTAAAAGATCAGACAAAGGTGATTTTCTTCACAAAATACAATTGTCCATTCTGTGTCTGTTTGCCATATACTTAGCCCATTCGTATCACTCCTTCTTCACTACTTCTTCTCATGTGGTGTCCTTGAGTGGTTCTAATTCTGATATATCTAATTCTGTTGCTTTTTCAATGTTCTTATCTTGAGGTAGATCATTAGAGTTTATCAGAAAGTTTCAAATATCAGTAAAAACTCTGACTGATGTCTCAGGTTGCTTTGTTGGCACGGTGGTCTGCTTGGTAAGGGCAGTCGATGTCATCTAGTGATAGCTACTGTGGTTGTCACAGCAGCCGCCACCCTTGTTGTTGTCACAGGTTCTTCCTGTTCATGTGCAGGGGTAGGATCAATCTTAATGACAGTGGTGCTACTCCCTTCGGTCACTGTTGTTCTTGTTATTTCAACTATTAATTCTTCACCTTCAACTGGTTCAATCTGATTCATGATGAGCACCCTCTCGTCTTTTTCTTTGATTAATGTCAGGTCACATCCTTTCGGATCCCAAACGACTTGTCCCTTTGTTTGGTGATATGTCCATCCACAGAGTGCAATCTCCGATAAGGGTTTGATCCTTATGATTGAGATAGACTTCAGTTCTCCTACTTCTGTTATAAATTGAGGTGGAACAGAGATTCAAACCTTGTCAGTCTTTTTGGATTGTTCGGCTGATTCCATTCTTCTCTTCCTGCTCCCACAATACATCTTGATTGTGCATTAGTCTGTTGTTTCTATACTAGCATTCACTGTTACTTCTGTTATGTCAATGTCATTATTCTTTTGTTGTTCTAACATCAATTGTCTGTAAAGGAGGCCATTCAAAAGTTTAAAAGTCAATTGTAGGGTAATCCCCATTTTCTTCAGCTTGCGGGACTTTTCCTCCTCTTTCTTCACCTGAGGCTCCCTCCTCAGGCCGGACTTAGCTTCCATCTGGAAGGCTTTCAATTTTAGGAAAGAAACGTTCTTATTCTGTTCCTTGTGAGGCCTCTTCTCCTCTTCTGGGTGCATTAGTCGGTGCACGTGTCATATTTTGACTTTCACTTAATTTGCTGTTTTCTTGGCTCCTCCCTGGCGTCTCAATCGTTTCCGCTGCTCCTGGTTCCTCCAGGCTCCCTCCTGGTGAATCAGCATCCTCTGTGTCCTCATCTCTATGTGGTTGTATCCTTCTCTCTGTTAGGACTCAGCTGCAGTGGTTCAGATGGTACCACGTCTGGCTTCTTTTCACTTGGACGGCCGTTCTTGTTGCTTTGGCCACCTCATAGGGTCCATCTCTCCTCGGTTGATCCCACTTCCTCCGGATCCCTCCAACGTGGACTAGATCTCCTGGTATCACTGGGAGAGGTCCTTCTGGTCCCCTTGGATCATCAGACGCAGAACCTCTCATCCTGGTTCAGGTTTCTGCCTACTTTCTGTGAAGCATTCATACTTAGAGACTTATGGCCTCTGTTCTATGATTGCACCATACATCCTCTTACTTCCATCACTCATCACACAACAAACAGACATTCCAGCTGAAGCTGGCGAACCCCTCTCCTTCTGGTTTCCTAAACATAAGACTTGGAAAACAACAGACAAAACATAACAGCATTGACAATGTTATGTGTTATGCATAAATATATTCATGCAAACTGAAATCTGAGACCATGACAATTCCCACTCTCTCTTTACCTGACTCTATGCCTCCAGGATACTTTTCTGCTGGACTCCACAAAAATAAAAGCCCTAAAAAGCTTCCTCATGCTTCCACCCAGTCTTCCCCTTTCGGCCCCAGGTTCTGAGAGGTGTTCCCAAATCATGTCATTTTTACTTAGTTTCCCATCTACTCCATTTCAACTGATAATCATGTGCATAACCTACAATTAACATTCTCTCTTCTTGAATTAATTCAACACTGTATATGCTTTCATATCAATCCCTTTAACATGTTTGTTTAGAGTATAATATCCTATCATCCATTCTCTTTCACATGATGTATTAAAAATAAAACAAGTAGCCTCCAAACTCAACCCAGTATGTCTATAGTGGAATCTAGTCTCTCTCTCTTTCTCTCTCTGATTCCACATCCTCTGTCATGGTGTTTTCAAGCTCACCCATTATTCAGCTGGACCTTATTTCTCGTGAGACTTATGCACCCACCAAAGAGAGACAAGAAGAACTTTACCACTGCAGTGTTGTAAGAAGTATACCACCAGCCTGGTGTATCTTGATGTACACTCAGTCTCCAGAATGCAGCCCAAGCCCTTCCATTTCTGGCTGTTTTTTCCTGAGGACATACACACTTACACATGGGTTATTTCCTGACAACATTAGCAAGATCACTAAATCTTAATTTTTAATAACAGCCCTATGTAACCATTCTGCCTCAAATACCTGGCCTCCTGCCACAGAAATATTCATAATGATAGTTAAATGATGGTCCCTACGGCAACTGCTGTAAAATAACATGTACTCAGTCAAGTGTCTTCCAGTTGGAAGAATATCCAATCCTCACAAAACTAAGTCATAAGTTTCTTAAACTTTTGCTCTAGTGTTCAAAATGCCACCACTTATTCTTTTTACCATATCTTTAGATATGTGAATTGTTCTATTTACTTTAGAATTTTCCCTATATTTTACACAGTCAGCTGTCTTTCCTTTTCTGTGAATTATCTCTATTATTATACATAGTTTCTACAAATAACACCCATTCACTACCATTACCTTCATTTATGAGTCCCCTAACCCATAGCAGCCATTGTTTAATACATCCTTAAGTCAATTTATATATCATTTATATCAATCAGTCCCTCCTCAGGAACATATACACAACCTTATGTTCCTCAAAACAAAAATAAATTGACCAAACGAGAAAAAGAGAAAAAAAAAAAAAAATAATAATTTTTTTTTATAATAATTACACATTTGCAATAAATTTCCACTATTCGTAATGTAATTAAACCTGGAGAAAAACGTCCATCTGTTTCATTCTATGCCCCTGTTATTATTGGTCTCTTTCTTCTTCATTCTTGGGTATCATCGCACAACATACTATCTTTTTATTCAATTAAACATTAGATTTTATCATTCCAATTCCAATGACATTATAAAACAAAAAAAATAAAAAATAAAAAACTTTAATCTAATATTCTGTAAGTTTTGTCAACCACCTTGTCTCAGGATTAGTTTCCAGAGCTTCCCTAGGCCTATTAAATTTAAACAGTTCTATATCTAAATAACTAAACAGTTATTTCTTAAATACATTTTCCAACCCAATATTCAGGATAACAGTCCTTAGTGTTTACTTTAACTCAAATTTGACCTTATCTATTCAATACACAACATCCCTTTAATAATGAACATTTATACTAAACACTTTAAATACCAGTATTATCTATTTTCCAATAGCCCTTTTGTCTCAGTTTCTCTCATGAATGGCCTGATAATAAAAAATCAGTACCCCAATAACTTTAAGTCATTATTCTCCCAACAAATATAATGTCATTTCAGCATGTCTTTTTTAGATACAGTTCACAGGTCATCAGACACAGTTGTCCCTCACTGTTCAGTCGGTTAGGGTGGGTTTGATCTCCACACCCACTTGTGGTAATATTCTCTCCCATGCCTTAAAGCATTCTGACGTCACCTTCTTATGATAACTCCCTTATTCCACCAGTGTTCTCTCAGATGAATTACAAATGATGTATTTATCAACAAAAACCCTCACAAACCCACACTCCAATAAACCCGTTGGAATAACTTTCAACACTTTTTATATGCATAATGAACAAAACACATTTGTGTATTTCCCCAAAGACCATAACCCCAAGGAACTGATAGTTTTACCCATGAACCCATGTTATATCAAAAATTAAAATTAAAATAAACCTATTCGAATAACTTATTCAATTTAAGGGTACAACTCTTCATAATTTTCCCAGAGACATAATAGATTTTCAAAGTAATTATACAGTTTGAATAGAGTCTGGTGTCTTAAACATTTTATAAGTAAATCCCACCTGTTCCAACAATTTCTAGTAAAAGGTGATCAGTCTTTCACAGGAAATTCCTAGGATTCAGGGCATTTTGACACCATTAATATGTTTCCACTCCCCCTTTCTTTAGGAGCAACTTAAATACATTTTTCAAAAACATGTTCATCCTTTTGCATACCCAATTTGAAACTGAATTGGAAAAAACCCTTCCAATATATCTACTAATGCATATTCATTCCCAGTACATGGTGTACTCACTAGTGAACCATAAGCTAATAATAGCAAACGAACTGGACTCACTCATCCAGAACTCCATGTTTTAGCCTTATCCAGATATTTTTATTTTTAAAGCGGCTGACTTTAATTACTGTGGAAAGCAGTTAATTAGTCTCCAATGACATTGTTGACCAGAGAAGATTGAAACCCCCTTTTTTTTTTTTTTCCTTATTCTTTCTGGAAAAGAAAGTGTACATATCGTTAATATTCACAACGTTACCTTTTAGTCAGCAAACCAATAATTTTACTTATCCATAGATTTTATTCTAAAGCGTCTTTAACAGTTCCAGAGAATTGTGGTATAGAATGTCTAACAATTAAAATTCCATCGTTACTTTACTAGATGTCAAGTCAAACGTGATCTAATACTTCTTCTTGACCACATATAAACTGCAATCTCTATGAAACACTCATTGTTCCCTCAGAGACTACACACCGCCAAGTAAAAATTCCATTCTCACTAACCTCAAACCAATTAGTTGTCTGTCATTTTGACAAGGATATAAACTCTTGTATAGCGGCATTTCCTGCTACCGCACTAAGTTCTAATGTCACATTACACTAATTTTCCCATAACCGATATACCTATATCCAGAACAGAGAGCTATTTTCTTATTGGTTCTTAGATCTTGTCAATAGTTCTGCCAATCACCCGCACGTCTGCGAGGATTAGAGGAACCACACACACAACCCCATCGCAATGTATTTTCTGATGATAGAATGTTGACATCAGAACGCCTGCAAATCGAGCTTCACATTTTGGTCCCATGTGACTGTTTAATTCCCTTGTCCTATTTATCCTGTTCATCAGGTAATAGTGTCCTTCTCTCCCTATTCTATGGAAACAGTCATTTTGTTGTCATGCCACTAATTATTGTATTTTTCCTAAATACTCCCATGTATTATACACCTTTTATTTACTATTTTTCCAAGGTAGAGCGAATCCCCTTTCCAATTAAAAATGCATTTGTCACATCACTTAATTTCTCTTCTCAAACCAAGCTCTATATAGTACAGACATTATTTCTGAATACTACAGATGACTTAATGTCTTATTCTAATACAATACTTCAAATATCACTGTGTTTTTCCCATTACAGATATTATTATTTATTCATTTTATAATTCTAATCAATTTTATGATTACATTTACATTACATTTAAGTCATTTAGCAAATGCTCTTATCCAGAGCGACTTACAAATTGGAAAGTTCATACATATTCATCCTGGTCCCCCATGGGAATTTAACCCTCAACCCTGGTGTTGCAAGCACCATGCTCTACCAACTGAGTCACACCAGTCCACTGCCCGCTCCTTTACGATCTCTATCTAACGTCTTACGTTTACCTTTATTAATTTATTTTGTCTATACTTTCTTACCTCTTATCTATATTCTTATTATTTCATTGTCTTTTATCCCATTTTACTGTTTAATTCCCGATTCACGGTTTTAGTGAAACAAACCTCTCATATTTTGGTCTCTGTCCTTCAGGCTATTTTTAGACCGCAGTCTCTGTGGGTACAGAGTGATCGACGGCCTCTTTTTTCCTCTTCCTTTGTTACACCGTTCGTGAATCCTTAATCTGTCCTGAATTTCACTATTTATCACTATTTATCTTAACTAACCTAAATTCGTTTTTAACTTTATAGTACAATTTCAATTTATCGACGATTCTACTTTCTGTCTTGTTACACACTATTTGGTTTAATCCTCTTTTATTATCTTTATGGTTATTTATTTTAACACCTTTTTTAGTATTCTACTATGGTCGCTTATTACTTTATCACATCAGTGTTTTTATCCTTGATTATAACTTATTTTACTTCGATGTTCCTTAATTTCATTCCATCTGCCTAATAGCAGTTAACTGCACTCTCCTTCTCAAATTACACTCAGTTAACTATCAGAGAGGCTTGCGCATGCCTCTTCCTACCACAGACACACACACACAACCCAACCTGTCCTTTCTTTCTTCCTAATGTTCTATCTCTACACAGATCTACTCATTTCTTACAACATTATCATTCATCCTTTTGTTTTTACCTCAAAACAACTCAGTTCTTTCTTTATTGACTTAATCCCTTTGTTCAACATAAGCCTAGGCTAATAGGATTTCTACGATATGACGAGAGACTACTGTCTAATCGGATCAGCTTGTCTTCATATCCTACCCAACCCCCAATACTGATATTTTCTTCTTTTATTTGATTAGTATTGTGGCGTGACCTACTGAATTACAAAACCCTGTTAGCTAGACAGAGCGGTTTTTTATTCGCAGGATTTCTTTTGCATTTGAACGCCGCACAATCGGGCAAACGTCCTAAATATTCATCCGTACAGTCCTCCTTTCAGAGCGTTAACCATGAAATATTTATTTAACTACTGATTTATGTTTCGACCGTATTAACTACTTTTGCAGTTGAACGCCGCACAATCGGGCAAACGTTTTTTCTACAACCTAATATTTATAAGCTACTTTTGCAGTTGAACGCCGCACAATCGGGCTAACGTTTTCCTACAACCTAATATTTATAAGCTACTTTTGCAGTTGAACGCCGCACAATCGGGCTAACGTTTTTCCTGCCTTCTAAATATTCATCCGTACAGTCCCCCGTTCTGAGGCGGTATCCATGAAGTATTTATTTACTAAATATCCACCCAATCAGACCTCTTTAAAAATGTTCCTTTTTTAACGAGCGGTATCGTGGCTTTCTAACTACTTATTCATGCAGTTCCCTGTTATCTTTAGAGCCGTTATTCATAAGTAACCTGTCCAAGCATTCCTTCTACTAATTTTATTGAAGAGGTATCACAAGATTTTCTACCTACATTATCTGTTTTTACCGTATGGGCTGTCCCACATTATAGCCAGCCATCTCAGCCAGATGCGCAAACAACCGCATCATTTAAGCTACACATTCGAACGGTCTGATCTGAGCGAGCACATGCATGCCCACTCTACATCTAACACAAGCAAAGTTCACAGCACCTATTCACTCATTCTCTATACATGCACATGCATTTATATTTAATACAATTCCCCAAATTACACATACATGCAAATTCATTGAATTTAAAAGTTCTTTTGTATTTACTGGTTTCATTTTAGGAAATTTGAAAGAGAGACTTACGTGGCGCTCCTCTCGCTGAGACAGGATCTCTGAAGCAATCCATACATTTCAACTATTGTAAGAACTTGCTTACCGTCTAGTTGGGCGGCCACCCTTGTTTGTTAGATTGTCCAAAGAACCCATCATCAGCCAAGAACGTCCC